>NC_056735.1:1255227171-1255381025 GCF_019279795.1 Protopterus annectens | reverse complement strand
TACTATCTTGTTATGGATATTTCCTCTGAGATGTATATTACCTATACTAAAGTCTTTTTATCTTTTATGCTCAATTTTTGTTTTGTTTTGCTTTGTTATTTTTTGTATTCCCTAAACTTGTTATAACCGTTGGAGCTTTTCTCCCCGGGCCTCCACTGAAAATGGACATATATCCAGCTGGACTAGCCCGGTCAACAAATGTAAAATAAAATAAATAAAATAAATGTCAGCCAGCAACTGACTGTTGAGGACTGTATATATGCTTCACAGGTACTAGCACTTCCATCACCCACTTTAGATGGAACTGCCCAACTGTGTGTTGCCAGCACTTATTAATACAGTATTATTTGTATAATGCAAGGGTACAACAACATTTCACAGTAAGTGACACAGACACACTCCAGGTTTTATACCTTTATTAATTACATTACACACTTTTCCACAGGCTCACTCATTTATTTGATATTACAGTGCATATGGAAGACATATTCAAGACAAATTATACATTTATTAATAGGTTAGAGCACTCTTTTTCAGGCTCGCTCACTTATTTTATATGACAGTACCTGTGGAGATATTATTCCGGACATATTTTACCTTTCTTAATGGGTTACTATGCTCTTTTTCTGGCTCTCTGACTTATTTCATATAACAGTACATGCAGAGGACTTATTCAGGCATTTTATGGCTGTATTATTGGACTACAACACTTTCTTTCAGGCTCTCTCCCCTATTTTATATAACAATACATGCAGAATAATCACTAACCTGCCTGATGGCGCAGCCTTAGCAGCCTATCTGCATAGGCTTGCTGATTCACAGCACGGTCACCTGCAGCTGTGAAGTAAATGAAGGGATATTGAGACATACCTATCCATTATACAGAATCAATTATCATTTCTTACATACTGCATTCCATGGCTACCTACTCAGTTGTGGGGCATCTTGCATCCCACAGGCCTCCTGTATCCATTGGTTCAGTAGGTCCTGCTTCCGTCTCTTCAGGTCTGCATGGTGGTGACGGACCTGCTCACCAGTCCGAGGAACGCCTGTGACACTGGTGAGGTCATGAGCTAACCAGTTCCAAGCCTCTGCCTTGTACTCTGTCCCTTGGACAAGGAGCCAAACCATGTATTTCGACTCCTCGATGCCCCAACATTGCGCTCGGAAGCATGTACCCTCTCCAGCACCAGTCATTCTAACTGCAGATGTGAACTATAATCAGTTATGGTGAGTATTCCCGTCTATGGGGCTTAAATATGCCGCATTTCCCTCACTTTGTTGTGATTGGCCATTTTTGAACATTCTCGGCTGACTGCAGACCTGCTTAGTAATGGTTAATCTACCATTTATGAGTATATGTATGTTAACAGTGGCTATTGATCCTAAGCTGTCATGGCTTAGTGGTTCAGTACTTCGATTGTGGTGCACAGAGTCCTGGGTTCGAATCTTGTCATTGCATTTTATTTTACTACTGTCCAGACAGGCTAGGGGGTGTGGCTGTGTTTAGGCAACTTTGCCATACATTGCTCCACGTTGCCCTACTGTGCGCTGGTTGGCGCGGCAAGCACCTCTGCGCAAACCGATTGCACTGGGTAAAGTGCTATTTAGCTATGGGCAACTACATTGCGCTGGGTAAAGCGCTATTCAGCTATGGGCAACTACATTGCACTGGGTAAAGCGCTGCTTAACTGCATGCAATTATATATCAGGATCCTTTATAAATATATATTTTGTTCACTGATACATAGGCCATTTCACTGCTTTTTAGTAAAATTGTAATCATATATATCGGGTATTATTTCATATAACTGATTTAAAACATAGATGGGAAGGGGAGTGGTGGGACTCGAACCGTGAATGCCTTACTCTTTGTGCGAACACTCTACCATTACGCTATTGCTATTTGGCATAGTTTGCATAAACATTCCTTCTTATGCTCTTCCATGTCGGGATTGCTAACTGCAGCTAAGCAATGGGCACTACCCACACACACATGCGCAAATACGGGTAGCTATTTCGGGAATTAGAAAAAAAAAAATTAATGTTTTACTTTTTATAACTGTGCTGGGGGTTTACAATGTCAGGGAGTGTGGTGTTGGGTACATGGACATTTGAGCGGACTTGTTCTTGTGTGTTTACATTTTGCATTTCGGAGACTTGCAGGGGCGTGGACATTTAGACTGCTCGGCAGTCGGACATGCCCCCTGCTTTCCTGCACGTCTGTGTTAGACTTGCAGTTGGGTAAGCGTGCCCTCATGAATATTCTTGGTGCTCTGAAATCATACCATTCAAGTGCAGCCTCTGAGTAAAACTTATTTAGTCTTACACGGAGGATTCGTGAATCCGAGGGTAAATTATTTCTATATATATTATCGCAACAGATGTGTATATACATCTAACTAGCAAATAGATGTGCACATGCATTTATACATTTTTAAACATATCTATCACTGTATACATTCCCTCTGTTTTATTTTAAAAACTGTCTATATTAGTATGTACTTTTTAGTCAAGTTATATTGCTATTAACTAGAAACACATTGGGAAACAAAACCTTTAGTTTTTTTTTTAATATAGCAAGTTAATACAGTTTAATATTGTTAACACAGTGATGACAACCATTACTATTAGAACTGGATTAATCTGAATATGACTATATACATTGATGTTCTATACAGTAATTTATTGACAATGCTTGAGGATTTTATTGCAAAGGCATTGCAGTCTTGTTTTTTGAGGAAAAAAACATGTCACAAATGTCAAGCTTTGACTTGTTACTCTATTTGCATAGATAAACCATTTACTATATACTGTACAGAATACACTTGCTTGTACAGATTGTTTTTGTATTTGTACATACATGGCTGTAATATACACTCAGTCTAATTTTTAAACTTAGCATTAAACTGAAGCCTGCTAATTATACTACTTGAAAGATTAAAATGCATTTTTGGAATTATCACTTTGCACTTTAATTTCAGTCCTTTTTTCAGTAGTTTTTACACAGTTAGTGTAAAACTGAAAGCATGCCCTTCCCCTTGTAGTATACATCATTTTATTGCAGTATTGTTTATGCTTGCCTTTTGGCTGTTACCTAGACTGTGACACTTTGGTCTTACACATTTACTTATTTTTTTTTGGCCATTTTTAAAAACAGAAAATATTGTTATAAAGCTTTTGCTGTTGCCTATAATGTCAAAGCTGTAACAGGAATTACTTTTATCCATTTTGAAAAGACATTTACTGTTACTACTAGCTATTTGTACCCTCCTTTTTTGTAAAGGGACTTGCATAATTTAACTGCATACTATAGCCCATGTACTAACTGTACTCATAGTATTTACTTGCAAACAGATTATTAATGACATGTATGTACAATTGTGACATCTTATTACAATTACTAAACAGGATTAGACTTTTGTGCTTTTTGCTTAATGCTGTATGTGAATACTTAATAATAATGTTTTACAAAAATGTAAGCCATTTGGCCTGGCAACCAGTCTTGTTTTCTTGACCTTATAAATTTCAGTACCAGTAACATTTTATCTTATACAACATTTCTTGTAACTGCCCATTCCAGGCTGGAAAGATTTGAGCTCACATTACTTACTTTTATCTTTGTTTTCCGCATTCCAGATGCTTAACCCATAACTCCTTTAGCACTTATTCGTACCTTCAGTCATTCGTTAATATACTTGCAACTTGATATTAGAATGCAGTTGCAAAACTCTTAGAACTATAATAAACATTCGTAATTTGCCTAACTATGCATAAGACTGCTTTTGAATACTGTTTTTGCTGGAGTCTTTGCTATTTTTGATGCTATTATACAATTACAAAATATTGTAAGAAACAAAAGAGATATTGGCTTAACTAACACATACTTAAAACAAATATATTTACATGATTTACATTTGCTGTTGTCTGCCTTTTGCTGCACTTTAGGTGAAAATAAAATACATACATGTCAGTCTTGTGACATCATGTCTTTTCTGCGTTTAACTACTCTCATTTTGGTTTCTATGTCCTAGAATTGTTTTGCTAGTTGAAATGGTTTTAAAATTACTATTTAAGTGCCTTCCTTTAACTGAATGAAAGTTTGTGCTGTGTACGCTTAACCATTTTCTAAATGTAAAATAGTATGTCATAAATTATTGCTTATCAGCGCAGTTAAGTGCTGTTGCTTTAACTCTTTACTAACCAGGTTATATTTGTCAATATTCTGTTCTGCTGACTTTAAAGCTCTTATGCACTTCTGAAAAAGTGTTTGCATATGTTGTCTGAACTTTTTGAACTCACGCTGACCGTGTCTTAGAAGTTTATTAAATCTTTTTGTCAGTTCACCATGAACCTTGTCTCTGTTTTTATCTGTTTTGTAATGTGCAGTGGATTTATGCCACTTTTGTCTAGCAAGATGTACAGACGATTTCCTAAATAACTGACTTGACTGATATTGTAACTCAAAATTAACATTTTACATGTGGTGACAGGACATAAAGCATGTGGTTGTTTACCATTACTTTTATGACATTGCACACAGAAATCAGTTTCACATAACTTGCACAATAAATGTTTACTGTCACAATAATGATGTTGCTGTTTAAGATACCAGTCAAAAGTAATGCATTTATATAAAGCAATGACACAAACTTTACCTAGTAAAGTGCTACCTGTGCTACAGTTACTTTTATACCAGTCTTTAAATTCTGACCATACATATGCTGTGCTATTATTGCTGTCTACCTGGAAGGTAGTTTTACATTTAATACTTTTCTGTCTAATGGCATCTATGCTGTAGAATGAGAAACAAAAAGAGAATTACCAGTTTCTGTGTGGAAGGTGGCCAAATCATCCATCGAGAAAGTGTGGAAAGTCCCTCGTTGATTCTCTGAAAAGGAGGTCAAACACAGCTGGCAGATTCAGTTGTGTAAATGTGCAGAACTTGTGGAATTTGCAGAGATGCACTGTTCTGCTACTGGATACTGTACAGAAGAAGGAGGCAAACATTTGCACTGGAGCGGAATGTCAGTACATTACTGAATAAAATAAAAAGGAAGCTGTAGTTGTCACAATAAGAAACCATTTGGTCCGTCAACTGTGGCTCGCAAATTGAAAAATTATATGACGTCTTCCTGTTTCTTTCTTGCTGTTGCATGCATTTACATGCATGCACACCACAGTTCATTTAACTATTTATTGTAATCAGCTAGTCTTATTATTGTATTGTACTGAATACAATAAATACACAAAGACAACTGTTTCAGTTAATACGCTTTACTATCACATCTTTCTTTTCAGATCTACAAGCATATAACACAGATGCTGTCAGCTCTCTATGGCAAATACCCAAAGCTTGTTTACTATTACACTCAAATTTATACCAAAAAGTCTGATATTTTTCTCACAGTCTGATGTATAACAGTTCTTTCTTTGTATAACAGTTTTCCTTTGTTCCTTTGTCCTTGGTTCCTTGTAGTTTGATGATCCATGGAAACTCAGTTTTGCATTATCTGAAATGGGTGCTTCAGCACTATCTGAAACTTGATGTTACATCTCTTTACTTCATTGATGTCCTTCCAACTGCCATCTGCGCAGTTATTTTTACAGACTTTGTTTCTCAATAACATACTCCTTTACATGGATGCCAAAATCTAAGCTATGCCAGCACACTTACTATTTTTTTTATTTTTTCAGCATTTTATACTATTTCTAAATTAAGCCTTTATTTTTCATATCATTTTTGCAGCTTTTTATTCAAGCTAATAATCATGCTAACAACAGTTTAAGTGGAGACAGTATACTATTTTCTTTCAGATTTATTTTTTGAAATGAACTCTGATCCAGTAGTTGTGTTTGTTCAACCTCAAAGGAAGTATTGTTTTTCTACAAATTGTGTAATTTACTCTCATGAACAGACACATTTGCTTCTATCTTTTATGTGATAAATTTATCTCATTTAAGTATTGCATTAAAATTTTAAAGTGCTCTATTTTATCTCACAAAACTTCAGCCTTCCCAGTATCTGTAAACATTGCCTTGAGCTATGTTGCTGTGCAAATGTCAGAAAACAACTTTATCATCATGTTTGCTCACAGGTTTTGTACCAGTGATATCAGCTCTTACATTTCTTACAAGCCCTATAAGACAAGGCAGAGATCTGGCATATTTTTTGTTGGGATAGCTTATATGCATTGCAGTAAACTCAGAAACAATAAAAATTAATGCCAGGAGCAAGGTTCCAAAAGGATCCACAACCAAAATTAAAAACAACAAAATGTATTGAGCACTTTCATCCCAAGTGGGACTTCATCAGAATAACACCAACAGCCAAACCTAAATCTTATATAAACTCATCAAAGCCCTTAATTATTTAATTGGAAATGCAGATATTTAAAGGCAAAACACCACTTATCACTGCTAAAAAATACATGTTGTTAAAAAGCAATAAAAGGACTATATGATAAAAACAGATGAAAAATTGCACAAGACTGAATTCCTGATAAGGACAGTCTGTGTGTGAGAGTCTGAGGTTGGTGGGTATAAATCCGTGTGGATGAATAATATATTGGAGAATGTTTCTGTGTATGAAATGTCTGTGCCTGAAACCAAGCTCTTTCATTGAGAGTGTGTGTGTGTGTGTGTGTGTGTGTGTGTGTGTGTGTGTGTGTGTGTGTGTGTGTAAGAGAGAACGAGAAAGGTAAAAGTATGATTAAGGAAGTTCTTCCTTTTCTCCACTATTGTGCAGTCTCAATGATAGTATATATTAAGTTGCATGAGTTTGCAGGTAGAAGAGGCACTTATTTTCCTTATTTTATATGAGATGTCAGCAGAAAGTGCTTCTGCTAAATGTTATTTGATGATATTAGTTCCAATGAGTTTCTTTTGACAAAGTGCCACAGATTCAAAATATATTGTAACAAGGTATTTTGCCATATATTCCAGGATAAGAACATTTCCAGGAATACCTAGTTGTGCATTTATTTATCACTGCAGCAGAGTGTGTTCATCATGGCAGTGGTACATTGTAATTAACATTTGGAGTTGAAGTGACTAATTCACCCAGTAATCTGTAGTGCAAGCAAACCAATACACAGCTGACCAGAATCAGATAATATATATTTATTAACAAAGTTACACAGCTAACCAGAATCAGATAACAGATATTTATTTACAAAGATAATGGAGTTACAGCTTACATATAGTACATTCTTGAAACAAACAACTCCAAATAAAATAGACCAAATACATATTTCTTCAGAACATAGAGTTATAAGAGCAAAGAAAAAGTTCCAGGTAACTGACTGTCCATTTCTGTGGCACTCCAGTAAAACAGTATATTCATAATCTTGGCATTTTATGCTTGAATAGCCACCAACTAAGCAATAAAATCTAAATTTAAAGGTCTAAATTTAAAGTAATATGTGCCTACACTATTCTGTAAACCAGGTAAAACAAACTCCTAGCTCATCAATCACAGGTCTTTTGTGTTCATCCTCAATAGCCCATAGTGCTATACACGCAGGATCAATGTATATGCTATGATACACATTTCTGTTGAGTTATACTTACTGTATATTGTCATTGGCAGTTAATATATGTTGTTGACTCAGGCTATGGTTAAGGACTCTCCATTTTGGATAAGTCAACCTATTTCAATAATAAATAAATACATACATACATATGTACATGTATACAGCTCGTCAAAATAATTTCCTGATATTTGGAATATGTGTAGTCAGATATTTATTTTAGGTTTGCATTTAAGAATAGCTCAGAAAATAAACAACAAGAAGATAAGGACATACATTAGTAAGCACAGGAATGTAATCTATATGACTTAATCTTGTACTACATGAAATTGCCATTGAAATCATGGGTTTATCACTTGAGGAGCATTGCCAGATACCCAACAAGTAGGTGTCAAAATTTTACTAGTAAACCTTTGAAAAGCATCAACCTCTATAAAAAATGATTCTGTTCGGAATACAAACAAGCCTTATATTCATTCATGATCTAAGTTGCTAACACATATAACAGTCCTTAACAATCAAATTCTTAAGTTGCAACATTGTGAACAAGAAATTTCCCCAGAATTTGAAATGAATCATGGGTTATTGCACTATGAAATAATAGTCAGCGATAATAGCAACATACACTTAGACATCCTTGATAAATTAGCTATAGACTGCTAGACAACTTAAATGAATAGTACATATCTTGACAGTCTAAAAATACAGTTATAGTGAATGTCATATGCTACAGAACAAACCTTAAACTAGTTATCAATAAACAAGCAATTAGGTAAGTATTCAACAAACACATTAGCTATAAGCATACAACAACAATGAGCATTAAAAAGCTAAGGATCAGTGTTCCGTGTAATATAATTAGTAGCAGTTTTATGTAGTTATCCCACAATTAGTAAATTAAGAGTTTAATGCACAGCACAGATTAGTCTAACAGGGTACCTGGGATAATGGATTATCATAATTTCCTATCTGCACTTAGAATTGCCATTATGAGTGTTTGCCCTGAAATACCAATTAATGTTATTTGATACTAATGTAAAGGTATTGTCCTAGGACTTCAGACTGAAGCATGAACAGAAAATGTGCTGCCATAAACTGTATTCCTGATTTAAACATCTCCAATAGAATGGCTACTGGGCATATAAAATGTGGCCCAGTGTTTCAGGTCCTCATACCATCAATGGTGATGTTTCAGGAAAAGAACTAGCCAGCTTTAGTTTAGTTAAAAATTATCTATAGAGAGTCGTTTCCATGTGAAAACTGCCTATTGAGGATATGGTTAATCCTGCATTTTATAAGACATAGGGCAGGATTCACGATGGCTTGCACGAAGTCTAAGAGTCGTGTAAGACTCTATGCAGCCATAGCAATCCAGGAACCGCCCAAAATACTGTGTAAGAGACCAGCTAAAACATCTCTTACATGGGCAGGGCATGGATATGCTAATTACCTCACTTGCAGCCAAAAGGCATGCAAATGAGGTAGATTAGCAATCCACAAAGCTGAAACCAGCCCGTGTAAGAGTCGTGTTAGGTGCAGAAATGTACTCAGTTGACAACTGAGTACGTTTCTGCAAATAACACAATGGAGCCATGTCAGCTCCAAATAAAGTGTGCATATGTGTCAGGCAGCATGCCAATGGCCAAATATGTGGCCATTGGCACGGTAACCCGATGCAAACATGAAAAAAATTTTTTTTTTCGGCGATTGGCAATGTTTAAATGCAGCGCAGCCCCACGCAAACGGGCTGAGCTATATAAAACATAAAAATAAAGGTTTTAAACCCACAAATGTGGGTTTTATGCAATGCATGTATTTACAATGCAGGGACTAGCAGACCAAAAACAACATGGCCACCGTTTAGTGGTTGCTAAGGGGGGAAGCTGAGTGTAAGACAAGTAACTAAGCATTAGTAGGCCATCCTATGTAAATGAGTGGTAAGATAGTGAATCTCACTGTCACATAGCAAATGAGCACATTCCGTGTAGTGTAAGAGTTAGATAAGGGGGAGCAACAGAGTAGGAGATAGGTGACATCACAGGGGGGAATGTCAGAAAGAAATCAAGCTCATTGGAGCAAAGTGGTATGTGACAGATGTCAGTCACACAGCATAGAAAGAGGAGTGTCAACAGATAAGCATGGCAAAGTCAAGAAATGGAAGGTGTACACTGTGGCTAACACCAAAGTTTCTTGCTGTGCGTGCATGCGCACTGGGAGGCGCGAGTAAGACAGAGTGCGTGCGTGTAAGGCAGAGTAAGCATGTAGGAGACTGTTTAAAGATCTGTAAACCTGTTTGCGCTGGTGTGCGCGCATTTTAACCTGAATAAGCAGATTCTAGTCCGTGTAAGTATGTGTGCACGCGTGGTAGCCACTGTGAGCGTGTTTTCACTGATATGCGAGCTGCTCCCCCCTAAGGAAACAGAGTGTAAAAAGGAAGCAGAAGAAATAGTAGGAAGCTAGCAGGGAATACTGTTAGAGCTAGCAGGTGAAAACAATTAGAAGCAGGCAATTACACAGGCAGAATACTAGCCCAGCCCAGCACTTAAAACACTGCAAACAGCATTGCAGTATGTTTCTCTCAAGAGACACTGCAAGACAGGAATAAGCTATTAGAAGTGAAAACTGAAAAAGCTGCACTCAGACAAAACATGCTAGGGGCTGCCATAGCTGTTATAAGGAGACATAGGAGACTTGCTGAGGGTGGTGACAATGCAAATGCTGCCATACAACCCACAGTGAGGAGACGGAGAAGAGTGTACAGGCCCAGGGTCATCTACCAGGGGTTACATGAGCTGGAGATAGTGGAGCGCTATAGAGTGGACAGAGACCTCCTGCAGCAAATTGTTGAGTTGTGCAGGCCACGCCTCACACACAGAACCAACAGAGGGGAACCCATCCCAGTGGAAACCAAGGTATGTGTTGGCCTAAGAATACTAGCAACAGGTACCTTCCAGAGACCAACTGGTGATATGATGGGGATCTCACAGGCATCAGCATCCAGGGTACTGCACCATTTCCTGGATGCCATGTCGGCACATGTCGGAGATCATGTATATTTCCCCAATTCCCATGAGGCATTGGCCAGCAATATGCGACTCTTCCAGCAAATAGTGGAATACCCTGAGAGGGTGGGTGCAATAGACTGCACGCATACGCATCAAGGCACCAGCTGGTGAGCGAGGTAGGGCCTACATTAACCACAAGGGCTTCCCCTCCATCAACTGCCAGGTCATGTGTGATGCCCAGGGCATAATAACGAATGTGTGTGCTGGCTGCCCTGGAAGCTACCATGATTCCCATATCTGGCATCTGACGCAGCTGTACCAGACATTTGCGAATGGGGACATCCCACATGGTCACTTAGTGGGGGATGCTGGATATGCACTGGAGCCGTGGCTGATGACACCCATCAGAAACGCACACATACCTGAACAAGAATGCCATAATGAGGCACACGCACAAACATGAAATGTAATAGAGCGTGTGTTTGGGCTGCTCAAGTCACGGTTCTGGTGCCTGGACACATCTGGTGGAGCCTTGCAGTACTCACCAACTACATGTACCCAAATTGTCATGGTATGTGCTATGCTACATAATATGATTCTGCGAAAACAGCTGCAGCAGGACCAGCATAGGGGCGGGACAAACAGCCCCCCACCATTGCCAAGGCCATCACAGGCAGAGCATGACTCAGAGGAGGAACAACCTGAGCCTGCCCCAGTAGGCAGAAGGAGGCATGCCTAGTATGCCCTGGCCTTGGCAAAGAGGCAACGCATAACACTTACACTGGCTCAGCAGGAACCCTGGGAATGATACCCCTCTCTGACTCACTCATATAGTAAAAGTCACACCTAACATGACACAACCTGCTTTCAAACATGTATAGGGAGTGTAGTATGTGCATCCAACATAGGCAGCCCTGCAGCACCACCTGAGGCATGATTGCCATGTGTTAAGCAATGTAACACCATCTAGTATATGCAAACATGATGACCCTGCCTAACATCTCACCCTCACCAAGCATGATGCCACACTATGAAGACAACAAGATCAAGTACAATAATTGGCTGAAGTATTGCTGTTAGTCAAAGGGGAACAAATGGCTGACAGCCTGGGATGACATGCCGAGCAAGACATGATGCTCCACCTGCTAGGGATGGCACGCACCCAGCACACCTGGCTGTGTGGATACTGGCAAAGGCTGTTGTCACCCCACTGTGCCTTGAATAGGTAAGGCTGGAAACACAAACCCACCACCATAGGTAGCACAAGGGATAACAACCTGGACGTAATGCTACCCAATGCCAGAAGTCTAAACTGCAAGATGCATGCAGACCAAACCCACCTCAGCATGGAGAATGGTAATATCTGTTCTGTAACAGAAACCTGGGTCAAGGCTCAGAAGAGCACCCTAATACTACCAGGTTATGCCTTATACCATGCTTTACAGCCCCAAAACATGGAAAACTACAATAGGAGTGTGGCTATCAATAATTGTCAAGGATAACCACACCCCAGGTTGGTACCACAGCAAGAAGCAGCATGGACTATCCACGGGCAAGTAACAGTGGCTCAAACTGCATCCCAGTTTGCAGCCTGCTACAGACCACCCGCCCAAACCCAGGAACCCCAGTCAGCCTTCCTGAAGACACTGCAGAGTATGAATGTCTCACCAAATACCAAACAAGGCACACACAAATTATGACATAGGTGGTAATCCATTATGTACGGAAGAAGTAATCAGGGACCTAGGGACACAAGTGGACAGTAACCCATCATGTGACACTCACATTGCCAAGGTGGCCAGGAAGACCTGCTATATTGCCCACCTTAACATGAAAGGATGCACATGTAGATCAAGAGAGGTCACTGTGACCCCATACTCTTCTCTTATCAGGCCCATACTTGAGAACAATGCCCCATATTGGATGTACCTTACCTGACACCTGCAGTAGTTAGAAAGACCCCAAACGTACCTCACCAAGAGGATAAAGGGTCCAAACATTTGTCATCTGCTGCCTGGCTGAAGAAACCCCAGTCCAATTCACATGCATACTGCACAGTCAGAGGCGATGTATGCCTGATGTACAAGGCCATGTCCAATCCAGAATGAATGGACATGCTCCACTGCAGAAACTCCAAGTCCAGCAGAGACACCACAGTGAGATATCTGAACCTCAACACATAGATAAATAGGATGTGCTGGAGGGACAGATTCATAACCCAGAGGCTCCTTACACTATGGAACAGAATCCCAGTCCATGATAGGCTGAGCTCCACACTCATACTCAACAAGAGAAATCCGGTCAAGTGCATGGGAGATAGTAGGTGTACACTGGGGGCCATCTCTGTGTCACATCTAGTAAAGTAAACCCTAAATGGGCATAATATGCACATTGCAAGAGGTGTCGAAAGCCACACACAGTCTGTCTAGGCTCAAACATGGCCAGGGCAGATAGCCTAGTATGAACCTATGAACCTATGACGATACAAATTGTGCAGGACACAAAGGATAATCACACAGCTGTCCTAACTGATGGTAGAAACCATGGTGATAATCCACAGATATGCTCTGCATTACTCAAATATCACAAACAATACACCAAACCCACACACATTGCCAACATCCAACCTAACAGATTCTTTGCAAACTCCCCACCAGCACCAAACTGCCAAATATCTATCCCAGCAGAGTGCTGGCCCCCTGACATTGCAGATGCTGAGGTAACAGCCAGCATCTACAAAGCAAACCACACAGCATCAGTGGTACCAGATGGTGTCCTGGGTTGTGTCCAACAAGAACTGTAAGAAGAATGGAACACCAAATAGCACTACTGCTCACTCTCAGTCTTACCACAGGATATGTACCCAAAGAGCAGTGTACAGCAACAGTGGTCCCTCACCACAAAGGTGGTGCCTGAATGGATACTGCAAACTATCACCCCTCAACCCTGACTATCTTGGTCGGCAAAGTAATGGAGAGGATGATCATGGACCCCAGGAATAACGAGATTGGGTACCTACAGACATTGGACCCTACCCAGTGTGGCTTTCATAGGGCAGATCCTGCCCCTTAAACATGTCTGACTCATGTGAAACACACACCAAGGCCATTGATGAGGGGAATGTGGTTCACACATCCTATCTAGACCTTGCTAAACCCTTCCATACAATACCCCAGTTGTTCAGTACAGATAAGCTCACCAGCCTAACTATAAACCCTATCCAAGTAGATGGGTTGCAAACCAGCTCAAGGACAGAACTGACCTGGTCAGAAATGCTGCAGCCATGTCAGACTACAAACCAGGTACAACTGGCATCCCACAAGGCACGGTCCTGGGACCTCTCTTGTATGGTATATATGTCACATAGGTACAGGCCAACATGGCAGGACTGTGTCTGAACAGGTTCACAGATGACTACAAACTGCCCACCATATCGGACCCTCCGGCTGACACAAGCATCCTACAAAAGGCACACATAGAAACAGACAAGTGGTGCCACAGCCATGTCAACAAGCAAAATGCAGAATAGTGTATAGTCATCCCCTGTGGAAACACAGTACGTGGCCACAAATTACCACATAGGTGTTAACCCATTAAGTACATCAGGAGCAATAAGAGACCTGGGGACACAAGGTGATAGATATCCTGCATGTGACAACCATGTGTCTGTAGTGGTTACAGAAACATACCATATACCCACCTAATCATGAAGGTAAGCACAGCTAGGTCAGGGTAGGTCATTGTGCCTCCAGTCATCCATCAGCAGCCTCACAATTGCATACAATGGCCCTTGTGGGATGTACCTTAGCAGACACCTGCATCAACTGGAAAGACCCCACAAATACCCCACCAGGAGGATCTCAAAGCTGTAACAGATGCCATGTGTTGCCTGATTAAACAAACTGCAGCTCCACACAGTGCCATACCGCCTGGCTAGAGGTGATCTGTGCCTGATGTATAAAGCCATGACCAAGCTGGAATCAATGGACATTTGGCACCATGTAAAATCTGAATGCTGGTGACCTATGCACATGACAGGCCTGAACCCCAGCACTGACATAAACAGGACATGCTGTACTGATTGGTCCATAACCCAGAAGCTCACTCCACTCATGACTAAACTCCCAGTACAGGTTATCCAGGAGTCCCTCATTGACTGTCATCCAGAGGAATCATGATGACTGGATGGGAGATGGTAGGTGTACCCTGGATATCACCTGTATGTCACGGGTAGACAGAGGCACAGCACACTAACCTTGAAATATGTCATGGCAAACACCAGTAAATATGTGTGTTGAAGGACAAACACTCTCTGACTAGCATTACAAATGGCCTAGGGCACATTGCCATTGTTTGCCACTGTCCACACAAGTTGTGAAATACATTAACAATGTCGGACGATCTTGTTCTATGTTGTCCATATCTGAACAAAAAGCAACATGGTCATATCTGCACAACTGGCCCTCAACCAGTCTGGTGTGCTCACTATAAATATTACAAGCAGTGATAGGACTGAAACCGATGATACTGTCCACCACAGTGAAAGTACTGAACCAGTACACTATACGAAAATACACTGTTTGGTCAGTATGAAAGGATGTTGACAACTGTATGCAAACTATCCCATGGCAACCCTGCAGGCACAGCATAATGCCTGTTAGGTTCAGACACAAAGCAGTTGGGCAGTAAGAACACAACCTGATGTCCAACACTCAACTGTACATGTGAAATATAGATTAAGTCCACACACAAACACAAATGTGGGGGACCACAGATCTCAACATATGGAAAGTTCACACTGGGCATGCTCGCACACTTAGATAAATGAGACGTGTCAGTCAAGAAGCCATATAAACTGTGAACTGGGCATGCTCACACACTTAGGCCATGTCACAGTTCAGCAGTTGCACACACATATCTGGCATTTGTATGTGTTAATACAGGAACCTCCCACAATACAGAAATCTGCCCAGTGCACACAGTGAAATTACAACAGAGACATAAGTAAAGTAGTGGATCCCACTCATATGCAAACATCTGCCACAGTACACAAGTTGTTCATAGAGATAGGGAAAGCTATAGCAATAAAGACCCACAAACAGTTTATGAGCAACAGATACTTGCATCTGACAGGTAAACATATGGCCATAGAGTTCAATACTAGGCTGTTGTCCCTAGGGAATACAGAAGGCTATCCACAGTGTATTTGGTGTCTGCCTCCGCAGTACAGTAGGCCACTGTGCCTCTGCAAAGTTAATGCATATATATGCTCTCCCCCTTACTGATGGATAGTAACAGATGTACATACCTCTTCATAAATAATGATGTCAGCACACTATACATATGTCAGGAGCACAAATGATACCCAGTAATTTGAATAGCGCCCTCAGCTACTGCATCTCTCACAAGTGTCATAACATAGTTAGGTAGGGGTTTGAATCCTGCAAATGCTCAGTGTGTGTGTATGTGGAGGGGGGGGCGTAGGGTGTGTGCAATCCTATGTGTAAGAGAAGTGTCCATTTTGGCAACTAGTACAACACACCACATGCTGCATATTCCACTGTCTAAACACTGATGATGTCAGCACCCTATAAGTACAGCAGGAGAAAGCAACCCTCCCAGTTATGTAAATAGCGTGCTCTGCTACTGCATTTCTCACAAGTGTCATAATATAGTTAGGTAGGGGTTTGAATCCTGCAAATGCTCATTGTGAATGTGTGGGGGGAGTAGGGTGTGTGCAATCCTATGTGTAAGAGAAGTGTCCCTTTTGGCAACTAGTACAACACACCACATGCTGCATATTCCACTGTCTAAACACTGATGATGTCAGCACCCTATAAGTACAGCAGGAGAAAACAAGCCTCCCAGTAATGCAAATAGCGTGCTCTGCTACTGCATTTCTCACAAGTGTTATAACATAGTTAGATAGGGGTTTGAATCCTGCAAATGCTATGTGTGAAGGTGGTGGGGGGAGTAGGGTGTGTGCAATTCTATGTATAAGAGAAATGTCCCTTTTGGCAACTAGTACAACACACCACATGCTGCAAATTCCACTGTCTAAACACTGATGATGTCAGCACCCTATAAGTACAGCAGGAGAAAGCAAGCCTCCTAGTAATGCAAATAGCGCGCTCTGCTACTGCGTCTCTCACAAGTGTCATAACATAGTTAGGTAGGGGTTTGTATCCTACAAACGCCATGTGTGTTTTTGTCACACAGTTTGTCCATGTGTGTGGGGTGTTGTTCCCAATATTGCACGACATAGATTATATCAGTAATGTCAATGCACACATGATGTATGTGTGTGCCACATACACATATGTACCTGTGACCTTCAATAGTTCCCATGTCTGAAGCCTGCCTCATGTGAATACATGGAATTTGCATTAGACAACTTTATGACTGTGGTTTTCTGTGCAGGGGCTGCATGTGGTATGTGAATATACAGTGTGAGTTGTATATGGTGTCATCCTACCAGCGAGGGATACACGCCTGGTCTGGAGCATATAGTCCACATGTTGTTGATGAACAGGTGCAGCATGTTTTCACCTCTTGTGGGAGTGGTAACAAGTTGTTCCATAGCAATTCAGTGAATAAATGCTAGGAACCTTTCAGCTAGGGTCTTGGAGCTAGAGTAATGCTCACACTCTATGTTTGGGTAGTTGCAGTCCACCCATATAATGGTGTTTATAGAGACCGTCATATTCCCAGTGTTGTCAGGAAGGCCATGTGGGTTTCCTGGGTATGAGAGGGTGGTGTGTGCCAGGCTATGAACCTGAAGGCAGTCTAACTCACTGTCAGTTGCACATGGATAGGCTCTGATGCTTTGTGCTGTGCCACCAACCTGGAGGTGTGTGTATCTGTGGTGCCTTTGGATGCTTCCCCCTGTTCTGGTTTGGTGCATGTTTAGGGGATGACAAGCATGGTATGAGGTATAACCTGGCAGTGATGGGGTGCACCTGGGATCCTTGAATCAGGATTCTGTTACTGCACAGATATTGCTGTTCTCCATGCTAAGGACAGTTTCCAGTGCATGCATCTTGAGGTTTACACTGCTGGCATTGAGTAGCATTACTATTAGTGTCCTATCCCGTGTGATACCTGTGTAGGTGGCTATGTAATTTGAGCCTTGCATAAAAAGGCACTATGTGTGTAGCAAGAGCCTTTGCCAATATACAACGGCCCATGGGTGACAGGTGCAAGCTGTCCCTAGCAAAGCATCGTGGCTTGTCTAGCATGTAATCCCACGCTGACAGGCATTGGATCCCCTTTGAATGTCACCAAAACATAAGCCAATTGTAGAAATTGATCATCCTGTCTACATATTGTGGCAGCATTCTTGGTGAGGGTAAGATGCTACTCAAGGTCAGGGTCATACCAGCCTGTGCCACATGCTCAGAGAGCCCCTCTATGTCCCCTATCATGTAGTCCAGGGAGGTACATCACAGGTCATTCACACTGGCACGGACAATGACTGAGTCATATTTGTACATGCCTTGGAGTGACCTGTATGCTTGTGTTATGTGGTGGATCATAGTGCCCGACGGGCATCTCACCATGACCTTCTCCTTGTTCAGCCTGGTGAGTGGGACCTCAGTGTACCTGATGATAGAGGTACCTATTACAACTCTAGCAGGTGTGTTGTTTAGCCTTACGGGCTGTGACTGTTCAGCACACAGGCTTTGTGAGCTATGTGTTGCACGTGCTCTGTTCTGGCATAACGTTTGCTTGTGTGTCTGCTTCAGAGGTGTCTGCTGCTCAGGCAGGATGCTATTCTGAGACTCCAAGAATGTTCCTGTGTGTTTATGTGTTTGGATTGCTGTCGTGGTAGGTCTATGTGAGACTGGTATTGTATTCACTGTAGTATCCCACTCCACCTGACAGGTTATGCCAGTACTGAGTTAAGAGAGCTTAGCCCCCAGTTTGGCTATGTGGTTGCATCTCTCACATGTGTTGTAAGTTTATGGGAAGGGGGGGGTTGTCTGTGTACATGAGGCAGCTGTAACATTGCCACATGACTCACAGATTCACCAACTGGACCAGAGAGGAGATTGACAAGTGACCTTTGCACATGCTACCATAGTATTGTGAATTCCATAATAATTAACAACACATAGGGCCAATGGGGAACAAGGTACTCAAGGTGAGTATGTGAGGGTGTAGTGCTTCTGATTTGTTAGTGCTGGCATATATAAATGCTTTCATGAGCAAATGCCAGGTAAGTCATATGCAATGTGTTACAGGCAACTTACATGCAAACAGGACAAACAGTGACGTTCTGTCAAGTGAGACATGGACATCAGTACAGTAAGCAATACAGATGTCACTAGGGATCCACAGAGGCACTGTAAATCTGCATTGCAGGTGGAATCAGTGTTTCAGGGAAATAACAAGCAAACATGCATACAAACAAAGCTACAGTCAGCAGGCCTGGATCTAGTCTATGCTACAACAAACAAGGTGTACCACTTCCAGTAGGTAACAGTGCAAATATGCAGGCACTATAAGCCTGTACCCAGAAATTCACAGGTCAGACGGGCAGGGTCCAGCCTCACCTCCCACAAGTGTACAGACCATGTACCTTCGTAATGTAGAATAACTGGCCTGAAACCCAAGTGCTCATACCTGAACTAATACACATTTCGAATAACAGACACTGAGCCCTCACTCAGCAGTTCCAAACTTAGTAGGATGTATGCTACCTGTCCTGGCACCACAGTATCCTTGACATTTATGGAGACTCTCCCTCCTGTCATAGTTAGTTCTGTGTTTTGGGGCTGTCAAGCATGGTATGAGGTGTGACCTTGTAGTGCTAGGGTGCTCTTGTGAGTCTTGAACCTGTTGTGTATTACTGCACAGATATCAACATCCTCAAACATCCTCATTGCAGAGTCGAGTGTGGACAGCATGCAACTTGCAGTTTACATGTCCATCATTGAGTATCAATACTTACATTTTCTTATCCCCTGTGCTACCTATGTAGGTGGCCTTCTGTTGACAGCCTTACCACCAGTATGCAAAGATGTGCAGACATTACACTATGGTAATTACTATGGGTGTACAAAACAATACAATGACAATCATACTGTTACTGCATCAGGCATGCTGGGATATACCCACAATGATATCATTACACTGTACTGTTGACAACATGATACTATTACTACACTTCTATGTAGTCACCCTGTGCATCAGCACCATGTTAACCTGTTCCTGCACCGATGTTACAGATTGCAGGAGGTGGCACAGTTTCATCATATGCACAGGGTGTGTACTTGGTATGCCTGAGTCTGCCACTGATACAACCAATTGACATGTATGTGTGTGTGTGTGTTGGTGAGGGACAGCAGTACAAGATGGGGCAATGTTGATGCAGTGTGTGCATGTATGCGGTAGCCCTAGGTGTTATCAATTCGCATGTGTGTATGCATGCACACAGTTCCACCTCATGGCTGCCATATACAGGTGTTTGTGGACAGCCACAGACTGTACCTGCCAGGTCATACAGATCACTGTCTCTGGCCATGGACACGGTACCTGTGCCTGGCAGGGGTGCTATGGATAATATCAGGTACTAAGTCAGACTGGGTACTGTCATCAGAAGCAGGTGGTTGGTGACTGGAGACAGGTCCCTGTTGGGACTGTCCAGAGCCACGTGCACGTGGTCTCCTGGGGCGGTCTGATGACAGCACAGACCCAGCATTGCTGGGGCTGCTGCTGGCACTATGGGAGCGGCCGCAGGCCTGTTGTCGTCCATGACGACTGCCAGCTGCTGCTGTTGCTGGCATATGCTCACGCCAATGCCTCAACCATCCACCATTGCCCTGGCTCATGGACATGTAGTTGTGGAACAGATCTAATGTGTCCCCCCAACGTCTGTCAATGACCTCGGTGAAATTACGGATGGCAGCCGCAACATCACGCATACTGTCATTCATAGCTGTGCGACATGCTCTCAGCTCCCTCAGACCCTGTCTGGTGTACCGTTCCATACGTGACTGTGCCTGCATTACAGCCCGAAACATAGCTGAGGTTGAAAGACCTCTGTGGGCATGTCTGACAGGGGCAGTATGCCCACGGATGCTCCCACGAGAACCCCTGGACATCTGCCTGTGTGGTACCATGTCAGGACCCTGGCCATGGCTGCTGTGTGGGGATGCATGTGCCACTGATACCACATTACCCTGGTCAATGCCCACTGTATCCTGTCCATCACCTAGGGACATTGGTGACAAAGGATGTATTGGCAGGATGACTGTGCGCATTGATGGGGTCGACAGCTGTGTACTGTCAATTGGCTGACCAACGACGGACCCTGGCACACCTCCTCTGCCATTACACAGGTATCATCATTATCACTATCCACGGCAGCTGATTCAGGTTCCCTGCTGCACAACACCAGAGCAGCACCAGAACCTGTGGGAGTAAGACAGGAAACACAGTTTACAATGTGTACACAATGTCACCACTGATACACACAGGCACACATGCACACATGCACACAGGTGCACATGCACACATGCACACATGCACACGTGCACATGCACACATGCACACATGCACACATGTACACAGGTGCACATGCACACATGCACACATGCACACAGGTGCACATGCACATGCACACATGCACACATGCACACTCCTCAGTATATGAGATATCAACACACAGACACAAACACACCTGCAATCAAACACATAGCACTACTGCTTCAGCCTATTATTACTATTAGTATCAAGAGTATTGAAGGTATTGTTATTACACACTCACCAGCATGGATAGGCTGCCTTGCTGTTACACCAGAGGGACCTGCAGAAATGAGACATTTATTGTCAGTGGGCACAACTGTGCCATTGATACTGTGAGTATGATACAGTTCAGTAGTACAACAGTTGGCTTCCACAGGTCTACTGCTGATATTGAGAATATCACTCTTGCACAATAATTACCAAGATAACAGCTACAAACCGAGGACACACCTCACACATGCATAAACTACCAGTGTACAGAACAGTCAACTATACATATGGCATGTTACCTGCACGCTCAGAGTCCTGCTGCTGGGTGGCTCCAGCCTCCATCATTATGCATGTATGCTGCTGCTGTTGTTGCTGTTGGGCTGGAGCCACAACACTTAGGAGTAGTCCCTCCAGTCTGGTGAGGGGGGGATGTATAGCCGCCCCACCACCTGTGGCAAGCTGTTGCCTGTGGATATCCGATGCACGCTGATGGACATTTCTAATTAAATCACTGCAGTGATGGCGTACCTGCTCATATGTCCGGTTATGCGTGCCTATGTCATTTACCCGACGGACCAGGTCTTGCCACAGTGCAGCCCTCTCCTGCTGGTTCTGGCTGGTGCGGGAAAAGAGTATTGCAAAATCCCGCACCAGGCTCTGGTGTATCTCCTCATCCTCCGCAGCGGAGTAGGTAGGGTTTCACTGGTGAACCATAGCCCTGAAAAGGAAAAGAAAAATATGTCAGCAATATATGTCAGCAAAATATGGCACACATAATACACATAATACTCGACTGTAGTGATATAACTTAACTCCCATATATAGCATCTGTCTGTCTATTGGGGGATACACATGTAAATGACCAGATATCAGTGCTCAGCTGACAACTGTGCAACAGTACCTGGCACACTCCATACGAC
Organism: Protopterus annectens; assembly: GCF_019279795.1. Lineage (NCBI taxonomy): Eukaryota > Metazoa > Chordata > Ceratodontiformes > Protopteridae > Protopterus > Protopterus annectens. The sequence continues at coordinate 1,255,358,828 of NC_056735.1, read as the reverse complement.
AGACTAGTATACTCCAGCAGTCAGCACACTGGTTCAGGTCCAATGCACAACCTCACACTGGGGGTTTGTATCAAGGTACTGTATGGGGAACATTATCAACCCATGCACTGCATGCAATGCACGTTACATATTTCACTGGTAATGCACACTACTCTTACTTGCCATAACCCTACCTACACCGCAGTCACATACAGGGTAACACAGCACAACATATGGCAATGTAGTATGTTTGGATCGCAATACCTCACACATCTGTCTCTGGCCTCACACCAAGGACACACACTACCATGACAGACAGACAGTCATGGTGAGCAATCACACCATTACATAACATGCACCCAGTCACTGGCACACTCATTCCACCTCACATAGTTGGTTTGCAATGGGTTTGTGGGTGTGCATTGTGTCTTAGGTAGGTAGTATGCTATTGGCCCTGGGCCTACAGCAGCATACTGTTATGCTACCCTGCCCCTTGTGACACATGTGATGTGATCGTACCTGCTCCTGTCAAACAGTTACACAGGGTGACTCATATGGCATATTACCTATCTGCATAACATTCAGCAGGGGTATGTCTGACATCTACTCATGGGGAGCCTTGCTTCTTAATGCTGTGTGGTTTACTCCAGGGTATGTCTTATCTGTGGGTAGGAACCTGTACCTCCACCATGTGCTCTTTACTGCGGTGACAAGGATGACAGACATAGGTCATTTGGGTTGTGGATGTTGTGAGGTGTTACCATGGTTGTTGGACAACTGTCATGGGTGTGACTTAACTATGTATATCCAGCAGTGGTAACCTCTATGTAGGTAGTATGGGTGCGCTCTGTGGTCTTGTCAGTCACTCTGCATAGGTAATGTGTTTGAGTGCATTGTCACAGTTTCTTACATATGACTGTGTCCTTCTCCATATCTGTAGCTGTCATGGGAGGTACATACCATGTAGGACATTGTGGGGTGTAGAGGGGTACAGTGACCTACATGTCCATAGCTGACACACCATGTCTGCTGACACATACCATGTACAGGTATTACAGGACTAGTGTGCCACTGTGAATATCAATGGGGAGCCTATTGTACACTTGTTGCCCCTGTTCCGGGCTGACACATGCAGTGGTGGGCAGGCAAGCACATATGTGGTGGTTACTGGTGTAAGTGTTTTGGAATGGGGTATGGTACTCCAGTATCCACACTGGTGTTCACTCCATGCCTTTGTCACCAGGCACCTGTTGCAATACATCTGCACACATGTGCCTCACTCAGTATATATATATATGTATATATATATATATATATATATATATATATATATATATATATATATATATATATATATATATATATATATATATATATATATATATATATATATATATATATATATATATATATATATATATAAATATATATATATATATATATATAGATAGATATAGATATAGATATAGATATGGAGAGAGAGGGGGAGAGAGAGAGAGAGAGAGAGAGAGAGAGAGAGAGAGGGGTGGGACAGAGAGAGAGAGAGATAGTCATATACAGACATATCTGTAGACAGTCAGATCTGTCTGTATATGTATATGTATCTACATATATCTATATATGTATGTGTGTATTACATATATATGTATGTACATATTCTATCTATCTATATATGTCTATGTATTTCTACATCCCTCTCTATCTATGTATACATATATGCATATTATATATATATATATATATATATATATATATATATATACATACATATCTCGATATACATACATATACATATGATAGATATATATATAAACCTTTTTATTTACACATATGTATACACACACTAACGTACTGATAAACATCCATTACTGTACAACCTACATTGTACATTGCACTACAACCTACATTGATATGTGCACATAGTTACCTTCACATACATATGTATGTACAGCCTTCAGTGACAGTTGCAGTATGTCCCCTGCCCTATGCACATCTTCATATACATAGATACAGACCAATAACACATATGGAGGGTTCACAGTATGTAGACTATTATATTATTACTTTACATTACCTGTGTTTGTTACAGCTGTTTGCGTTGGCTTTGTGATGGTTGGCCTGCTGCTGCTTCTCTTGCCAGCTTCAGTTTGGCTTGGCAGTGTCAGGTTGTGATGACAACTTGTTTGTTTTGTTGTTTTAAATTTTCTTTCTTTTCTCTCTCTCTCTCTCTCTCTGTCTCTACCTCCAGAGGGTGCAATGAAAGTATTGCATGTGTGGACTGGGAGTACAGGATGCTTTTGTAGGTATCTGCACATGTCCATGTGATGGCCTCTGCACCAATTGTTAGCCAGCATTTACTAATTGCATGCAGCCTGTTGTGTAGTGATTGCAGTTCTCACTGTGATTTCAGGACAGTGCTATAAAAAGGTTTGTTAGGTAGGCGTAGCCCTTTCAGATTATCAGGGTGGGGACCATGCTGGTATGCTGTGGACACTGTTCTGTGAGTGTAACGGTTGGTATGTCTCTCATATTTCAGGCTGTGTTGTAGACACTGCAATGCATGTTGTACTGTAACCTGAGTATTCCTTCCTCCAGTTTCCTCTTCTCAGTGTGTATGTAAACTGACACCTAAGACTAGTAATACTGTGTATATGGGTGTGTGTGCTTTCCTGTGGGACTTGTGGTGTAACTGGTATATAGCAGTGGCTCTTGCAATTTGTTGCTATGGCTTCAATATTTGCCCTTTACATTCACTCCTTGTATGCCTGCTAGGTGTCTTTACTGTAATGTGTTGCTATGGCTTTCCTATTTTCCATTTACATTCACAGCTTGTAATGCTTGCTATATCTGTTTGAGCAGCAATTCCCTATGTGTTTGTTGTGGTAGGGTGGTACTGCATGCAGTGTGGTCTGGCCATGGTGTGGGCCTTGACACCTAGAAGGGTATTTGATTATGCTGCTGAGCAGGCCTCAGATACTCTCAGGTGCATCTTTTATCAGCCTCATGGAATGGTACATATCAGTGGGATACACCCATGAAATTTTCTGATATTCTGCAGTTGTGACTGTGGGTTATTTTGAGCATATGTATTACTACACCATTTGTGACGTGCAAGTGGTGCATACTTTCAGTAATTCATAGTTACCATTGCATGTGTTGTAACACCTTTCTGCCTACTGTTAGTACATTTCACAGGGAGTCAGTGGGGCACAGTTAACATTTGTTTTCAAATCAGGGACATCCCTGTAACTCAGTCACAGTTGCTATGTCTGGGCTCTTAACTATTAAACTATGGCAGTGTTTATCCTGCTCTGAGTATGTGTGTGGCTTGCAAGGTGCTACTGTGACATTATTACCTACTAGCTACCAACTAGCATGGCTGTTTCTCTTCACACACTAATATTTTACAAATCCACTAGATTTGACAGTAAATATACATGACATGCTTTGTGTACTAGACTTCCTATATTCCCTTTACATTCATTCCTACTATTTCATGATATATTTCTTTCAGCACAATGTTCTTGTATAGCAGTCATGGCTTAGTGGTAAGTCATGCAGACTACTGTTTCCAAGGTCCTGGGTTCGGGACTGACAGTGGGATTTTATTTTGCTTCTGAGCAGACTACAGGCCTTGTCATTCAGAGTGACTAAGGCACTTTTAAGCAGTTGTAAGCGGGGTAGCGCTGGTTTGCGCGGAGCTCACACATGCGCACTGGCGTTTAGCTTCGCGCACACACGCGTAGCTAAGCGCATACCCGCTTACAACTGCTTAAAAGTGCTTACTCTTGCACACACCCGCGCTAATTTCTTTGAAAGAAATGAAAATGGGGAGACAGGAAAGTGGTGAAAAAGGGGTCACAAAGAGGGTAGGACAGTAGGGAAACAAGCTCAGGATTTGCAGTAAGGGTGTAGGAAAGGCCCATAGCTGCACATTTCTTTATCAGCAACAGCTGTGCATACATGTGTAATTTGGTGTGAAATTTGAAACCTTCCACCCCTGAGAGAGGGGTGAGGACAACAATATTTGTTGTACAGCCAATTGTAATTGCCAGTTTACATGTCCAGCAGACATGTCTGCGAAATGGGCAGCTATGTATGGGGCGTAATTTTTTGAACAGAATGCCCTTTTTTTTTTTCAGGTGAGAGTGGAATGTCAGGTACGGGAAGTAGGTATAGTTGGGGAGGTAGGTAGGGGAGGTTAACAGACAAGACAAACAAGACGCATACAGGGGTGGTGTATGACACATGGGGGGGACACAATTGACGGGGACGGATGTTTGGATATCTCGAGCCCATGAGCCCACAGATGGCAACAGTGGAACTGAGATCCCCACCCATGGGCAGTTGCCACTGTGCCTTCACTGCCCAGGATGGGGCTGTGCTGGGGGCTGTGTAGGACAGGCAGCAGGCACGCCTGTGAGTTGTGCCACCCATGCCTCAAGCTGGCGTAGGGGCTCAAGCACAGAATGCCTGATCTCCCTACGCACCACAGTCCGGACACTACGGAGGGTGAGTGGATGGTCTCCTCCGGCCACGCTTGCAGAGGGGGGACAAGCCCCATCCCCTGCAGCGCTTCCACCTGAAGGTGGCACAGGGCCACCGGAGGAGGGTCCGGCCTGGGCACTAGTGCCAGGTGCACTCGCCAGCTGAGGTGGGAGAGGTGGGTCCGCTGGAACCCGCCTTCCCTGTCGTCCTATGTTTTGCAATATTTTATGACAGTTTGGGTTAGTAACAAACAATACCATTCACAATTAGTTGTAACAGCATGCATTAGTATTCCCATTAACCAAACACCCATAAATTCAAGACATTGAACAGCAAGCATAACACATGCATAATTTGAACAACAGTACACAATCCAACAGCATGCAGGGTTGATTGATGGCAACAGGCCATCAGGTTTGGATGTATGAACAGGGCACATGCATCAACATACATGCAAATATGTATGAACCAACAGGACAAATGTCCAGGGAAATTAATTGTGAATACACATACCCATTTCATGTGGAATGGATTATTTGTGGTTATAGGGTAGGGTGAAGAAATATTTCATTAACAACTTCAAATACCTATACATATGCTGTACATTTCTACTAGCTGCAGATATATACACCCTACAGGTCTGACTACAGTTTCCTATGTGTAAACTTAGGCATGTTGGTGATGGGAATGTTACTGCTACATTAATATACATTGCATTTTTATTCATACACATTCATATCTGGCTCTGTTCAGCTACAGCATCCTGCTACATTTGATTTATATGGCTCTAGACAACTGTGGATGTTTGGTATTTCATACAACCATACTATCTGCATATTGCAAAGGTACAGCAACATATCCAAATTGTGGGACAGACATTCCAGCTTCAGTACTTTATTGCACACATTTCACTCTTTGGTTGTGCCTGTCACATTCATTTCATTCTGTACTGACTGCAGTATACTTTATTCAGGAGTTATTACAACTTTCTTGGTGGATTCATACCTCTTTCTCACACTCTCACTTGTTTTATTTTTACAATTCAGGATGGTACTTAATTCTAGGCTTTATTGACATGTTTTACTTGGTTACAACAATCCTTTCCAACAGTCTCACTTGTGTCATGTTTCAGATTTTAAACGGGATATATTTCACACATGTGTTGTACTCAGCTTGTGTAGCTGTAATTTACAGCCTGCTGCAGGTTATGTACTATTACATTACAGGTGGAACATCTTTATTTCAGACTTGTTTCATTTTTATTTTTGGATTACAGGCTGCATCACACTTATGTAATCACACAGTACTAGCAGAATCTCTCTTACACTGTTACTTGAACTTTTTATTAATAAGTGACTACACTGCACTCTTTTGCAAGCTGTCATACTTATATTTTTTAACAGTTACAGGGAGAGAATTACTAACCTGCCTGGTGGTGCAAACGCACAAGCCTATCGGCATAGGCTCGACGATTCATGGAACGGACACCTGCAGCTGTAATATAAATGAAGTAATATTGGAATACACATCTCCATAATATCAGCTAGGTTAATTTCTTACATAAATAATTACATGTAACTTACTCAGTAGTGGGGCGTTGGGCATTTGCCGGGCCTCCTGGATCCAATGGTTCAGTTGGTCCTGCTTCCATCTCTTCAGGTCCGCATGGTGGTGACGGACCTGTTCACCAGTCCTTGGTATTCCTGTGGCACTGGTGAGATCATGTGCCAACCGGTCCCATGCCTCAGCCTTGTATGCTCCCCACAGGACCTGGCCCTGCATGAGTTGGGCCTCATGATCGTGGACGAGGAGCCAAACCATATATTTGGACTCCTCAATGCCCCACCTCTGTGCTCGGAAGCAACTACCCTCTCCTACACCTGCCATCCTGACTGCAAATCGGTTCCACAATCAGTTATGCTGTGTATTCCCGCCTATGGGGCTTATATATGCCATTTTTCCCGCACTTATCTGTGATTGGCCATTTTGGAAATGTATCAGCTTCACAAAACCTGCTTTGTCATGCTTCTCTTTCCATTCATTCCTATATATATGCTAATACTGCATTTCTAAAAGCAACTGTCATGGCTTAGTGGTTCAGTACTTTGACTATGGTGCATGGTATCCTGAGTTCGAGCCTGGCCATTGCTTTTTTTATTTTATGACTGTCTACACAGGCTAGGAGGTGTGTCTGTGTAAAGGCAGTTTTGATACAGCTTGCTCAACGTTGCCCACCGGTTAGCTTGTTGGCGCGGTGCGCAGCTCCGCGCAAATGGGTTACGCTGGTTTACGTGTCATTTGGCTGTCAGCATGCATATTACGCTCAGCTCAGCTACGGGCACACAGTTTCAGTGTGTTACAACACTGCTCAACCCCGGGCACTCATTTTACACCTGTTAAACCACTGCTCACCTACGGGCAGATATACTCAGCTTGTTAGAGCGTAGCTCAGCTATAGGCACTTCTGACATTTTATTTTTTTATTATCTCAAATTTCTTCAAAATACATGGCCCATTTCATTACATTTTACATAAAATATAATTTTATATATGTACATATATGTCAGGGAATTGTTTCGTGCTTATTTCACTAGAAATAAAATTGATGTTGTTGAGGCTCGAACCGTGACTGCCTCCTCTTCAGCCGACATCTCTACCACGACGTTATTGCTTCTTGGCTTACTTTGCATATTTAGATCTTATATGCTTTTCCACTGACTGCTAACTGTGGCTAAACGACAGGCACGCCCGCGCAAACGAGCGCAATTACGGGCAAACATCTTTAAAACTTATAAAAAAAAATATAACATGTTCATTTTTACATTTTATGTTTATAGTCTGTGGGGGCATGTGTTGTGTTGTGTTTGTTGACATTTACGCGGACTCTCTTGTGGGGGTTTACTTTCGGGACTGTTACTCTTCTGGGGGCATGTCCGTTTGCAGGACTCGCCCTGCGGACACGCCCCCTACTTTCTTACACGGACCGTGTTAGCCTTGGGTGTGAGTCAGCATGCCCTCATGAATATGCATGGCATGCTGACGTCACACCGTTTAACTGCAGCCTCCGTGTAAGACTTGTAACTCTTACACAGAGGCTTCGTGAATCTGGGGGATAGTTTTTCTTTTTCACCTAAACAACTTCCATTTTTCCTGTAAAATTAGACAAGGTTGTTGATCTGGCTCAGAGTTGAGGTCCCTTAGGCTTAGGCTACTTATGGCTCAACACTTGACAGACTACTTAAATTCGTGCACATAATATATGCATATACACACACACTGAGACTGCACTACAGTGGGGAAAAGGGAATTTTCCCTTATCTGCACCATAGTATGGCCTTGGCAACAGGCATACTTATGCAAAAGTGCTTCTTCAGTGAAAAGCACATTCGTGTAAGTATGCCCAGTCGTTTAGGTTTCATTCGAGCAAACGTCCTAGACATATATATATATATATATATATATATATATATATATATATATATATATATATATATATATATATATATATATATATATATATATATATATATATATATATATATATATATATATATATATATATATATATATATATATATATATATATATATATATATATATATATATATATATATATATATATATATATATATATATATATACACACACACACACACACACACACACACACACACACACACACACACACACACACACACACACACACACATATATATATATATATAAACATATAAACATGCAAACATACATATATAGAATATATAGAGAGGTTTAATGCTTCATTTTAAAAAATGCAACACGGTTTATAAAAAGACTGGAGAGGGATGACTTATAAACATGAAAGTTGTGAGAGTAAATATTTGGGTTCCTTTAGGAAGTGTCATTATAGGTTTTGAGATGATCCTGTTACCTGAAGGGAGTGATTATTATTTGGTTGCATAGTAACCATGTTACCATTTTATTTTAGTTTACAGCCTACTAAATAAAAATTGCTTTTATACAAAAAATATGGTTGATAGTGTCACATTTCAGAAAAGTGACCAATTTTTTGCCTGTACAAAATGCGGTACAAGTCTGCAAATAAAATTATTTCACAGCTGCAAGAATGCCATCCTGTGTTTACCTGGTAACACTTGCAATTAGTTATTTAGTGGCTTATTCATTATGAAAAAACAAATACTGTCATGTGTATGTTTGATATTTCTAAAAAGAGCAAAATTATTTCACAGCTGCAAGAATGCCATCCTGTGTTTACCTGGTAACACCTGCAATTAGTTATTTAGTGGCTTATTCATTATGAAAAAACAAATACTGTCATGTGTATGTTTGATATTTCTAAAAAGAGCAAATTTTGCTGTGCTCAAAAACGTAGTATGTTATAAGTAATTTGATGCTGAATGGAATCAATCACTTTAACATTATTTTAAGCTAACAGACTGACATCTTCATGGATATGTTTATGTGGTTATTTGGAATATATTTTGATTTAATTAACCTTCACACATATTTGTATGTTTATAGTTTCATTTTAAAGTTGTAGTTATAGAAAACAACACCTGCTTATTTACAGTGAAATTTTGCTCAAAACTGACATTTTAATATTTTGATTGTGTTAAAAAACACTGAATCAGGGTAGCAGAGAGCTTCTAATAGTGTTATTCATATGTGGAGATGAAGCTTAAGGAATCACATTTCAGTGCAGTTCACTACCCACAAGGTTCACTCTTTATTTTATCAATATCACCTCAACGATGTGGAGCTAAAGTGCAAGCCAGTTTAGACAAATACTGCTGTAAAAAAAAGTAGCAATCTCAAAGCCACATGGTAGCAGTACTTGAACTGACGCAAAAGATTTTGCTGCTGAAAGAAACCAGGCCAAAGGCCAAGACTGATCTAGAATGATTGTGGAAAGCATCAATATCTTAATAAACAAACCTTCTAACTTTCATACAAATACAGATTTTGGAATTAAAATATGCTCAGAAATGGCCAAAAATGTTTCTAACAATTGCACACCATGGTTTCCATGGTCTGAGCTGTAAATTGTTTATTTTAGACAATACACAGCAAGTAAGTCAATGCACTGATGACCACGAAAATCATAAATGCAGAAAATAATCTGTGAATCTTCTGTTAACAGGAGGGAGGGAAGGAAAGAACATGCCATGATGTCTTCATGCTTTTCTCCCAACACAGTCCTGAAGCTAGACCAGAACAAGCAATTCTGTACTTTAAGTCTTCACTGGTTCTCTACAATAGTGAAATCATAACAAGTAGTTGTAATATTTTATCTTGTATGGAAAAGAAGTAATTTTGCAAGCGGTATGGTTCACCTGTCCAAGGCACAAAATTAAATGTATTTATTTACGTTTGCTTATTACAGTAGGAAATTGATCGAGATTGACCAGTTCCAGATACATCTCCAGTTGCATGTAACACAAAGTCAACAAGGGTTTATGAATCATATACACAATCACTAGTAATGTGCAGAAAGTAGCAGTACAAACCTTTTAGCAGTTAGCATATAATAATGATACTAGGTGTATAATACATAAGAAAAATGCGTCCATATCACATAAAAGAAAGAAGGAATGGTAGAAAGTGGAGAATACAGATGGGAAGCTTTGCTTGTACATAGTTACACAATAGGTAAGTTACATTGGTGAAGGTTGCAGAGAGCTATAGATGATGACAGCTAGCTGAGTGAGGAGGCATTTGGAGAAGATTAGTTTTTATAAGGTGTCCATTGCTAAAGCATTTGCATTTATCTTGCTTCAGCAGGAACTGTTTAAGTTGGGTTGTAAGTTAAGAGTGATTGGAGATGTCTGTCATTTCTGGTGGGAGAAATTACCACACTTTTGGAACCAGAATCAATAAGCTGTTATTAGAGCAGTGCATTTTCATTCTGAATGTTTGAAGTGGTGGTCCAGCCCTGGATTAGCTCCCAAGGTCGCAGGATGGAGTAGTTGCAATGGGTTTCATGGCAAGAAGAGAAATGGTGTCCTGGGGGAGCAGTTTGAGTGGCATGGACCCAAGGAGGAGATCTGCTTTGACTTGTTCTGGCATCATTTAGCTTGTGGCAGACTGAGGAAATGCTGTTCATGTTGAGAGGAGTTGGCAATGAAAAAGCATATTTTATTGGAGATGGTGTGCAGTGTTTAACTGTTTTTTTGTCTGAGACACTAGCAAATAGTGACAATCCATATTCTAGTTGAGCAAGCAGTATGCCCTTCATTATGGCTGCTCTTGTTGGTGGGCATAGACACCATGTGAGATTAAGAGCTCAGCAGGGGATTCTGTTGATGTCAGATCTGAGTTTTTTTCTGTGGCCTTGGGAGTTAAGGGATTGATCAAGCCCAGTGTCTAGGTATCTAAAGGTTGTATTTATCTCAATAAAGTTTTTGAATCTGTCTGAATTTTTTGTGGTAAGCCAGTTATTTATTTCTAGGAGGCTTGTCTAGAGCTGAGTTTGGATTTCCTGGTGTGAAGCGTTACATCTTTGGATTGCTATGCCATCAGCATATAAAATGAGATGTAGATGTCATAAGTCAAAACGTAGGTTATTTATAAAGACTGAGTATGGTAGAGGTGTGAGAACTGAGTCTTAAGGGACACCTGATTTTATTTGATTTACAGATTTTATCTGGAAGATTTATACATGAGGATTGCTCTGTCAGTGGATACAAAAACTCTGTTGTCAGGATATTGATCTCAATGGATGTGGAGAAACCATATGACCTGATAAGATCTTATTTTTAAGCATGCTTAGGAAACATAATTTCCCAAACTCATTTGTTAATTCCTTTGAAAGTATATATTATGGTTGATCTAGATTCATCAAAAACTCTGAGGTTAAATTCTTTCCTATCACAAATATTTCAGTTCAGAAAGAGCTTCATCAGGGATGCTGACTCGTGCCTTTATTATTTATTTTAGCACTAGAACCTTTTACATTAAAACCATGTTAGCTGCCCCATGTAAATGGTTCAGTCAACTAGGGGTTAATAAGAGTGACAGGAGTCTATGCCGATTATTTGATTTTTATACCTAAAGACCTTACACCAATATTTGCAGAATCTGCAAAATGATACAGTGATTTGATTATAGCATAAATACCAACAAGTCATTGCTTTTATCCTGCATTTTCAACCCACTCACCTTTAAATTAAACCTGAATGTGAGTTCTGAGACTTCAGATATTTTGGAATTCAGCTAGCCCTGGAAATTTACAGGACCCATGGCTTAAATATCAAGGTAGCCTAAGCTATCAGTGATAGTGTGTTGGGAGCATGGTAATATTTATATCAGCCTGTCGAACAAAAAACAATGGTGGTGAAAATGATTTTACATCTGTAGGATCCTATTCATATTTTGTGCAGTTGCCTACATATTCCTGTTAAATAACCCAGTAAGTGGAGCAAGACTAGATTTTATCGGACATGGGCATCTTCAAAACAACAGGTGATTTAACAGCATACTGTAGTGCTAAGCAACATGGGGCCTATCCCTTCCTTTGCTAAATCTGAGGTTATAAACTTGTGTTGTTAGGCTACTAATTCTTTGGTGCCAAGATGGATGGGAGGAGCCGTGGAAGATGCTACTGGCCAACAGACTGTTGCCACCTTTAGGATTTTTCAACTAAATGAAACAAGAACTGTACCCTTACTTGGAATGTGATTAGGATGGCAGCATTAGGGTTCCAATACAACCTCAAAATTGAACTTGTAACACTGAGAGGTGTATAAAAGAGCAGAAACCACCACAAATAACGTTCAACAAACCACTCCTTGAGCCAATAACCTACAACCACAAGTAAAAAAACACCTTTATTCGATCCACATAAAATTGTTGACTGTGCAAAATTTAATCCACAAAAGCAGATCAATAATCCACTGTGTAGGAATAATCCACAAAACAGGTCAAGCGCTTTCGTCGATAGACTTCATCAGAACAGTTAATAATGGATACTGAAACCATCTATATATATATACCTAATACATCAATTAAGAAAAAACAATTAATAATTAAAGCGACAGTGTTTTTTCCAAAAACCTGAAAACTTAAAACTCATCATACAAAAACAGTTTTTCTAATATATAGTTATTTTCTTATCAACTTTTTATATGAGCTACATTTTCTAAAACCAATTTTAAAAATAAAGTTGTCAGAGTATGAAATATTAGTACATTAAAACAATTAATCAAAATTTTGTTGCTCGGTGCCTCAATTCAGGTTTTAAACTAATATGTTCATTTAAACCTGGTAAAACTGTGGCATTTAACCTTAACTGCCATCTAACCTCTGCCCGAAGCAACTGGTTACCCCAGTCACCCCCCCTAAAATTCCTACTTACAATTTCCAGAATGCCAAATCTAAAACAGTGGTCCACATTATTAGCCTTAATATGTTTATATAAGGCACAATTAACAGGATGATAATAGTGCCTTATATAAACATATTAAGGCTAATAATGTGGACCACTGTTTTAGATTTGGCATTCTGAAATTGTAGGAATTTTAGGGGGTGACTGGGGTAACCAGTTGCTTCGGGCAGAGGTTAGATGGCAGTTAAGGTTAAATGCCACAGTTTTACCAGGTTTAAATGAACATATTAGTTTAAAACCTGAATTGAGGCACCGAGCAACAAAATTTTGATTAATTGTTTTAATGTACTAATATTTCATACTCTGACAACTTTATTTTTAAAATTGGTTTTAGAAAATGTAGCTCATATAAAAAGTTGATAAGAAAATAACTATATATTAGAAAAACTGTTTTTGTATGATGAGTTTTAAGTTTTCAGGTTTTTGGAAAAAACACTGTCACTTTAATTATTAATTGTTTTTTCTTAATTGATGTATTAGGTATATATATAAATGGTTTCAGTATCCATTATTAACTGTTCTGATGAAGTCTATCGACGAAAGCGCTTGACCTGTTTTGTGGATTATTCCTACACAGTGGATTATTGATCTGCTTTTGTGGATTAAATTTTGCACAGTCAACAATTTTATGTGGATCGAATAAAGGTGTTTTTTTACTTGTGGTCGTAGGTTATTGGCTCAAGGAGTGGTTCGTTGAACGTTATTTGTGGTGGTTTCCACTCTTTTACACACCTCTCAGTGTTACAAGTCTTATTTTGGTGTGTTGAGCCACCTAGACCCACTATGGAGGAGAATGGACTCTCTCCAGTCTTCGAAGATGAACTGGACAACTTTCCTTTTCCTTGTGGACAACAGGGGAATGAAGGAGGAGATCGGATGATGGATCTCATTTTGAACCTTACGAATAAGGTTTCAGAACTGCAGGAAGCCGTCATTAAACTTCAAAATCCACCATTTCCGGTTAACGGCATTTTGGACGTCAGTGTTAACAGGGAAGGAAGGGAACTGCCATGTAGAACTGTTTGTAAGAGTCAACAGGGGGCTCGGAACAACGAGAATAATGTGGAACCCTCTTCAAGTAATGTAGTGGTGATGACAGGCTGCCTAGGGGCTAATCTGGTGCACGACCGTCTAAAAGAGTGGATTAAAAACGATCACCACTTTTTTCTTCAGGATTGCAACAGAATGGAACGAACGAACTGTATTGACTCTAGGTTAGTTGGCCTTGAGGCAAAATTGTTAAAAGTGCGAGGATTGCAATGTGATAATGCATATTTAAACGAATGCTTAGATAAAAAGAGAGTTCCTAAGGAACTCAGAGTTTTTAAGTTTCCAAACGGTGTTAAAAAGGGACAACCTGAATGTTTAGAATTGTTACAAATGTTTGATAGACACGGGTTGGAACTAATAGAGTTTATTATAAAAATTAATAATAAAAGAATTACTGAATATTTGAAAGAGGTTGACGAGTTAAATAACTTGATTTTGACTGATAATGATTTTAACAAACACAACCACAAGTACAATGTTTTCTTTGATAAAGTAGAAAACGAAGTGAATGTTAATATAGAAAGGAAAAAGAAAAAGTTGTTAAGGGATGAATATGAATATAAAAATCATCTTGCATACCCACTTCCTAAAGCTTATTTGGAAGGGGAAGAAATATTAGACAAACAGCCTAACAACGAAGGGAGCCATTATCGGACTACACAAGGAAATAGATCGAATAACACTAACAGTACATATGATTCTGATTACCCACCACTTAGAAGATCAGCAAGGCTCCAAGACAAACATAAATATAGGGAAGATAATAATGCTTTTTTAGGGGCAACAGGTGGGGGTGGGAGACGGAACAGTTACAGAAATCAAAATGGTTGGAGGAAGAACAGTTACCACCAGTCATAGAAAATGTTAGCTGTCCTGATATAGGAACAGATGAAACAACCATAGTCCATAGTAATGGTATAGTTTATATCTATAGGGGATTTAACATTTTTAACTATGCAGGGGTTGAAATTAACAGAGATTTGTTCCATCTACTTATGAAGGGGGTCAAATTCGTCCCATCCTTTAAGGAAAACATTTGTGACACTTTGATTGAACTAAAACTGTTTGTGAGGAAGTTAAATTTAAAATTTTTATTCAAGGACTCACAACACATTAACAACAAAAGAAATGTTTGTGGTAAGAAGAAGAGTTGTTTCAATCCCCCATTACACCCCTTATTAAACTCTTTTGAGAATGTATGCTGCCAAGAGATATATAAAAATATTAGGGAGTATAAGTCAAAAACATTTAATTTAAGTAAGACTGAGAAACAGTTACTGGACAGGTTCAGAGGTAATACTGATATCAGGTTTATGAAACCTGATAAGGGAGGGGGTATGGTAATAGAAAATACAGAGGATTACAACAACAGAATCTCCTGTATGCTACAGGACAAAACAAAATACGAATGTGTTTCTAGGAATGAAATTAATATTTCCTATAGAAAGATCAAGCTATTATTGGAGGATTCACTATATCAAGGTGCAATTAATGAGGAGATATTTAATTTTTTGAATGTTGAACATCCTACCATTCCTATAGCTTTTGGCATCCCTAAAACACACAAGGATGTTACTGACCCCCCTTATAGGCTTATTATATCAGGTTCAAACAGTATTACCTATCCATTGGGAGTATTTATTGACAGTACGGTCAGAGCGGTCAGAGAAGCATTGGCACCTATTGATCACATTCTAATAGATTCATGGGACTTTCTTCGGAGGATCAAGAGACAATACTATGACAAGAACGTATGTTTTTCCACCATTGATGTGGTTGATCTTTTTACTTCAATCCCACATGATAAGGGGCTAGAGTTTTTTCATGAAATTCTTGCAGAGAAAACTAGTTTGAGTCAAAGTATGATTAATTTTATCCTAGAATTGATGGAAGTGATACTTAAAAACAACTTTTTCTGTTTTGGTGGTGAATTTTTCCGACAAATAAGGGGTGTAGCAATGGGGAATAGTTGTGCCCCATTGTTTGCTAACCTTGTTATGTATAAGTGGGAAAGAGAGTATGTGTTTGGATCATTATACAAAGAAAATTGGTTAATTTACCTCAGATTTTTGGATGACATTTTTATTTTGTGGAAGGATGGTGAGACACATGATAAGTTCTTGGAATATTTGAACGGAACCTGTGATTACTTCAAATTCACTGGTGATAGTGGAAATTCATTTATTAATTACTTAGATGTGAAACTAATGAAAGAAGAAAGTATTAAATGTTTTACTTCATGTGTATACCGAAAACCCACATTTTCTAATGATTACTTAGAATTTTCAAGTAACCACCCAATATTTGTGAAGAGGAACATAGTAAAAGGGCAAATGGTAAGGGTTGCCCGTATGTGTTCAAACTTTGATTTGTTTAGATCAGAGGTAGATAAACTGGTTAGTATGTTTGGGGCCCAAGGTTACCCATCAGGGTTTCATTAATAACATTAAGGACCAGGTGTGCTCTGAATGGGGTACTAGGTTTAGACCTTTATTAGGTGAAGATGAGGAAAAGGTTAGTTACAACATGGGTGTAGACAATGATTTTACACACACCATGGTACTAACTTATGGTGAAACCTCTCAGATAGTTAAAGATATTATTAAGAACAACTGGCTGATGTTAAAAGGGAATATGGAGTTACTCAAAACCCTTGGTGAAGGGCCTAAATTTACATACCGGGTAAATAGAAATTTAAAGAAATTATTAGAAAATCCAATTCCTAATAAAAAATGTAATAGAAGAAGTACTTATAAATGTGGGGCCTGTGAGTATTGTAAGTTTATTATAGATACTCCCTCAGTTTCCCTTGGACCTAACCAAATAGTGGTTAATTTTGTGGCAGGTACATGTACCTCTCAAGGTTTGGTATATTTAGCTGTATGTCAGACATGTGGTCAATTTTACATCAGAAAAACAGAAAGGCTTTTGAGCAGGAGAATTTATGAGCACATGTATAACATTTTGAAAAAGGATGATAATAGTGCCTTATATAAACATATTAAGGCTAATAATGTGGACCACTGTTTTAGATATGGCATTCTGGAAATTGTAAGTAGGAATTTTAGGGGGGGGGGGTGACTGGGGTAACCAGTTGCTTCGGGCAGAGGTTCAATGGCAGTTAAGGTTAAATGCCACAGTTTTACCAGGTTTAAATGAATATATTAGTTTAAAACCTGAATTGAGGCACCGAGCAACAAAATTTTGATTAATTGTTTTAATGTACTAATATTTCATACTCTGACAACTTTATTTTTAAAATTGGTTTTAGAAAATGTAGCTCATATAAAAAGTTGATAAGAAAATAACTATATATTAGAAAAACTGTTTTTGTATGATGAGTTTTAAGTTTTCAGGTTTTTGGAAAAAACACTGTCACTTTAATTATTAATTGTTTTTTCTTAATTGATGTATTAGGTATATATATAAATGGTTTCAGTATCCATTATTAACTGTTCTGATGAAGTCTATCGACGAAAGCGCTTGACCTGTTTTGTGGATTATTCCTACACAGTGGATTATTGATCTGCTTTTGTGGATTAAATTTTGCACAGTCAACAATTTTATGTGGATCGAATAAAGGTGTTTTTTTACTTGTGGTCGTAGGTTATTGTCTCAAGGAGTGGTTCATTGAACCTCAAAATTGAAGTCACTCACAGTATATGAAAACTACTTGACTGGAAATCAACAGACTCATTAAGACATCTAGACAAATGGAGTACTGTTCTTTTTTTGTTGTTTCTTTTAGATAGCTGGTGGAATTTGTTAAGCAGGAGACAGCCTATCCTTTTGTTAAATGGTGGAATAAAGAGATTAGGAACTGGAGTCAACTAACTAATGCTGATGTGTGCAAACTCAATCTAGTCCATGGAGAGTGCAGATGTTTACTATTATAGACAGGTGAGACACTACCTGTCTACAAAGGTGAGAATTTAAGTCAGGAGCCTTGATGATATCACCTCTGACTGGGTCTGAAGAACTCTCACAATTTAGTGAGATGAAAAGTGCTTAATTAAATTGTTTGCTGTGAGCTTTTGTTGGTCCTGGCAGCCTTTTTTGCTACTTATCATTTGTTCCTGGTTTTCCTGGTTTTACATGTTGTGTATCCTTATCAAGTAACATAAGTAATAATAATAATATTAACAATATTATATAGTGAACATTTCAAGACCAGTCTGTTCAGTGATAGAAATGTTTCTTAGCAGACTAGAACCAACTGTGTTTTGGAAGTCTTACTCTGGATACACCCATTTGTATTTGCCATGCTTTGCCTTCATTTATATGTTGCAGTCACATCCACAGAAGAACGACCCTTGTACTGTACAATCCTTGATAGCAGTATTACAGCTGTAATCCGTGGTCTGCAGGATGGAGCGCAATGAGTTGTCACATCCACAGAAGAATGACCCTTGTACTATACAATCCTTGATAGCAGTATTACAGCTGTAATCCGTGGCCTGCAGGATGGAGTGTAATGAGTTGTCACATCCACAGAAGAACGACCCTTGTACTATACAATCCTTGATAGCAGTATTACAACTGTAATCCATGGCCCGCAGGATGGAGTGCAATGAGTTGTCACATCCACAGAAGAATGACCCTTGTACTATACAATCCTTGATAGCAGTATTACAGCTGTAATCCATGATCTACAGGATGGAGTGCAATGAGTTGTCACATCCACAGAAGAATGACCCTTGTACTGTACAATCCTTGATAATCAGTATTACAGCTGTAATCCATGGCCCGCAGGATGGAGTGCAATGAGTTGAGCAGCATAACAGAAGGTGAAGACCATATTAATTACCAGACTAATAAGTAAGGTTCATCAGCACATATCCCTTAACCCCTTAGCACAAAAACCTGCCAAAAATAATGGGGGACAAAGGTCCAAAAATAGGGACACATTTTAAATATTATTCTTAGAAACTTAGAAAGCTGTTGGAATAGTAGGTTTTGCATGCATTTTCTGAAGGATATGAAGTCTGAAGCTCAAATGACTGCCATTATTTAGGGACTTCATTCCTCGGTGATTTGGCAGAAAAACATACATTTTACAAGGGACAGACCAAAAATATGAGGCAAAAATATGGACATGCTGTGAAAATCTGGACAGCTGAGAGGTATGCATCAACATCAGGGAAGAACTAATGGCTGGAATACTATTTGTAAAATGCTAATCATATGAATTAAGGAATGCAGCTATTTGCACAGGATTACAGAATTGCTTTAACACTCAGTTATACTTAATGTCTGGGATAACAGATTTCTGTTTTCAGCAATAATATAAACTCTGAAGCAAGCGCACAGCAGGTAACCTGTGTGCCACAAAATGGTGCACTTCCCATCTGTAGTCCTAGCAGGATGTTGCACTTTATACCAGTTAGAAGTTACAAAATATAGGCTAATCATGGGCTATAAATTAGTTAAAACTGGCAACATAGGTAAGGATGGAGGCAGTGTGGCAGAATATGTCCTGTTAGGGTTACAAAGAGTATTGTATTAAAAAGTGCTCTTGTTTAGCTGATGACCTTCTGCCACATCAACTGATATATGCACAACTTCTTACCACCTATAAAATTATCCAGCATCCATCTGCCTGTCCAGCACTAAAAAAACATAATACACAACTATGTTCCCAGTCGATCATTGCGATCCAGTGACCAAAAACTCCTCTCTGTCTACAAACCTAGCAAATCTGCTGGGCATTGTCTGTATTTGCACAAGGTTGCCAAGGCCTGGAACTCTTTACCTGTATCCATCAGATCTATACCCTCCCTCACATCTTTCAAAACCGCTCTGAAAGCCTTCCTAGGTAAAATTTGGCTCTGTTCTTGCTGAAAACTAGGATAGACTACATCCTTAAATGTGAACAAGTACCTTTTCATTCCCTGTACCTCCTTACTCTCCCTTCTTTACTCACATCCTTACTGCTAATTCTCTTCCCTGCTTTCCCCTCACTTCATATTGCACTTCCTGTTTGTATTAGACTAACTTACCTTTGATTTCTCTACAAACTGAATAACATTTCTGTTGATTGTCTTATGCCTTCTATCGATTCTTAACCAATGATTTTATATTATGTCTAATTTGTTATAATTATTTAAACTGCAGATTTTATTTTTATTTTTGAAGATTGCAAAATTATTGTTCTTAAAATGTTTTGTAATAATTTGGAGCTTTTCACCCTGGGTCTCCACTGAAAATGGGCTTCTACCCAATCAGAATTTCCTGGTAATCAAATGTCAACAAATAAATAAATAAATTACATTATATTTACTTAACAGCAGAAGACAATTAACCTAACTACCCTGCTTTTATGTACATTTAACATCCTATCTGAATTCAGTCTGCCCCCCCTTGCAGGTTCTACATCTGTCCCAAACCCTTCTAAATACGTGCATGAAATCCCTCAAGAGCACCTACCAGGAGTCTACAGCCCTGTATGCATACTTGGTCCTAACCCAGGAAATATGGTTCCTGTAACTTGTTGCCTGTGACTCCTTATCCTCTTGCTGTTGCTGTTCAGGGTGATCTTTTCACATTTAACCAGTATGATCGTGTGGACCCATATGTTGCCCCTTCCCTTAAATTTTATTATGAGAATATTTCAGCTTCCTCTTTCATGTTGTCATACCCTTTCTTCTCCATCCCATACCCTTCTGATGCCTTTCTTCTGGATGCCTTCCAGCAGTCTAATTTCATTCTCCTCGTAGGATCTTGAGAAGTGCAGACAGTACTCAGGTGCAGCATGATCAGGACCCCACGCAGTCAAAGCACCACCTCTTTACTAGTGGAATCTGTGCCCCCGTTGGTATGCCATTTGTTGTCATGTTTGTGGTCCCTCTGAGGTGTGCTCAGTACGTCCGTTTCCTTTCCTGCACTTTAGCCATCAGTTCCACTATCAGTAGATACTGTAACCCAGGGTGTTCTGGCCTAAGTGCAGTATTTGTCTTATAATGAACCTCAGCTGTTACCTTTCCACATATTCAATTTGGTCAGTTTGCAAGTCTTTCCTTAAACTTTCCCCATCCCCCAGTGTTGCACCTGACTTTGTAATCTTGTCCTTCTCTCCAGTGAGGTATGTCTGTTACCAACACACTTAAGTGCATTGGACTATGACTGACCCATGTGGCACTTCACTGGTGACTTCTTTCATTGTTGACAGTGTGTCTCTCATATAGCACTCTGCATTCAGACCTTCAGGCATAAGGAAACAAAGGTACTCAATTTCATTCCTAGCCCAAACCTCAACAATTGTCTGATGTATTTGCAGTACTGAAGTGAAGGTTTTAATGATATCTAGATAGAGTACATTTGTTAGTATACCTCTGACAACTTCCCTTGTTACCCAGCCACGAAGCTGGATCAGATTTAAATGAAAACAGAATCTTTAGATAGAACATATCTGTCAGTACATCCCTGAAAACTGCCCTTCTTACCCAGTCATAAAGCTGGATCAGATTTAAATGAAAACATATTCTCTAGATAGAATATATTTGACAGTACACCTCTGACAACTTCCCTTGTTACCCACTCATAAACCTGTATCACACTGAAATGAAAACACATTCTAGCCATGCACACATTAAGTGTTGTCAGGGAAATTGTTGTCCTTTAGGGAAGCAGCCAACATTTCCCAAGCCATTCTCTCCATGACTATATTTACCACTTCTGTTAGGCTTCCTAGATTTTTTTCTGCTCTAGCCTTCATGAACAAGGGTTCCTATCTTGCCAATATCACCAAAGGGAAAAAATTTTGGGGTTTTTTCCTTAAAATTTTTTTTAAAAAAATTTGTTCTTTTTGTTGCATATTTCTTTAATTTTGATGCCTTTTTTCTGGATGCCCTTAGGTCAATTTTTTCCCAGGATCTTGAGAAGGGAATTATGCGATGATGGAAGGTCAAAGAATTTTTTAGGGAATCGTGGTGGATCCCTTTGGTCAGTTTTTTGGGCCCCTATTGGAAAAAAATGTTCCTTTTCATTTAGATGTTCCACTTAGGTCCCTTTTGGGGGGTTTGGTGTTTATTTTTTGGGTTTTTAAGATTGTGTTAAATATTGGTAGTGAATGGGGTCCTTAAATTTTCCCTCCCAGGTTTTTTTCATTTCTTTGTTATCGGGCCAAAAATTTGAGGTAGTTTACCCCCCGGGGATTGGGGGAAAGCTACCCCTGTGTTTGTGCTTTTTCTTGTTGGGGAAAAAGGGGGTTTTTTCCCTTTTTAAATTGGAATTTGGTTTCAAGGGGCTAAAGGAAACAAAGGAACCCAATTTCCCCTTCCTTTCCTCTTTCTGATGATTGAAAAGGTGGGGTTTTTAAAAATCTTTAAAAGAGGGGAAAATGTTTTGAATATGAATTTTTTGTTAAGCAAGCCTGGATGGGGGAATTTGGGAAATTTAATAACTTTGTAGTTTAAAGGAAAGAATTCTTTAGGAAAAGTGGCAGTTTATGAATACAATAAACCCGGGAATAATGAAGGAATTTAAAAATGTTGAATAAAAATTTGTTCACTGATGGAATTTAGACTAAAATTAATTTTTCGAAATTTTTCTTTGAAGAGAATTTCCCGATTTAAAAATGAAATTTTAATTTGTTTGGGGGTGGGGGTTTTTTGGTTGGTTAATGAAAGGTTTAAAGGAAAATAGGGGGTGAAGGGGATTGAAAGTTTTAAAGGAACAAAAAAATGGGGTAAAATTTTTGGGGGTTTTTGAGAATTCTTGATTAGGGAAATGAAATTGGTTGTATTTTTATGTATTTATAAACAAATTTTTTTTGGGGTTTTGATAAAAAAGTAAATGGAACTTGCAATTCTGGGGGGGTAGTTATTTGAAGTCAAATTTAATTGGACTATGGGTTGGTTTAAAAATTTAAAAAAGGTTTGGTTCCCCTTTGGGGTTTTGGGGGGTTTTTTTAGGGGAAGTATTTACAAATTGCTAAGGTAATGGGCCTGGGGTTTTGAGTTTAAACGATAGCATGGAATTTAAAAAACGAAGAGAAAGCCCAAACTGGGTTTGCAGGATCTGCAGGTAAAATTTTTTTGGGGGGAAAAGGGGTTTTTTAGGGTTTGGAAAAAGGCTAGTAAAGGTAAAATACATGTAGAAAGAAATGAAAAGTAAAGTAAAAGGCTGGAGAGGTAAAATGCAAGGAGTAAGTATAGTAAGGAATATCAAAAAAGGGGGGGCGCCCTCTAGTGGTTAAATGTAGAAATACACTAGTCCACTAAGGCAATGAGTGGGCTAAAGAGGACTGAAGGGGAAAGGGCCTGACAGGATTAGAGAGGTAGATAAGGGTAAGAGTAGAGAAACAAAGATGAGAGGGAGATGTAGGCCGCTGGCAGTTCTGGCAGAGAGATAGCTTACACAGATTACAACAGGGAGTATAAATGCAGAAGCTTAGTGGCATTATATGTTGCAGTCACATCCACAGAAGAATGACCCTTGTACTGTACAATCCTTGATAGCAGTATTGCAGCTGTAATCCGTGGTCTGCAGGATGGAGTGCAATGAGTTGTCACATCCACAGAAGAATGACCCTTGTACTATACAATCCTTGATAGCAGTATTACAGCTGTAATCCGTGGTCTGCAGGATGGAGTGCAATGAGTTGTCACATCCACAGAAGAACGACCCTTGTACTATACAATCCTTGATAGCAGTATTACAGCTGTAATCCGTGGCCTGCAGGATGGAGTGCAATGAGTTGTCACATCCACAGAAGAACGACCCTTGTACTGTACAATCCTTAATAATCAGTATTACAGCTGTAATCCATGGCCCGCAGTATGGAGTGCAATGAGTTGTCACATCCACAGAAGAACGACCCTTGTACTATACAATCCTTGATAGCAGTATTACAGCTGCAATACGTGGCCTGCAGGATGGAGTGCAATGAGTTGTCACATCCACAGAAGAACGACCCTTGTACTGTACAATCCTTGATAATCAGTATTACAGCTGTAATCCATGGCCCGCAGGATGGAGTGCAATGAGTTGTCACATCCACAGAAGAACGACCCTTGTACTATACAATCCTTGATAGCAGTATTACAGCTGTAATCCATGGTCTGCAGGATGGAGTGCAATGAGTTGAGCAGCATAACAGAAGGTGAAGACCATATTAATTACCAGACTAATAAGTAAGGTTCATCAGCACATATCTCTTAACCCCTTAGCACAAAAACCTGCCAAAAATAATGGGGGACAAAGGTCCAAAAATAGGGACACATTTTAAATATTATTCTTAGAAACTTAGAAAGCTGTTGGAATAGTAGGTTTTGCATGCATTTTCTGAAGGATATGAAGTCTGAAGCTCAAATGACTGCCATTATTTAGGGACTTCATTCCTCGGTGATTTGGCAGAAAAACATACATTTTACAAGGGACAGACTAAAAATATGAGGCAAAAATATGGACATGCTGTGAAAATCTGGACAGCTGAGAGGTATGCATCAACATCAGGGAAGAACTAATGGCTGGAATACTATTTGTAAAATGCTAATCATATGAATTAAGGAATGCAGCTATTTGCACAGGATTACAGAATTGCTTTAACACTCAGTTATACTTAATGTCTGGGATAACAGATTTCTGTTTTCAGCAATAATATAAACTCTGAAGCAAGCGCACAGCAGGTAACCTGTGTGCCACAAAATGGTGCACTTCCCATCTGTAGTCCTAGCAGGATGTTGCACTTTATACCAGTTAGATGTTACAAAATATAGGCTAATCATGGGCTATAAATTAGTTAAAACTGGAAACATAGGTAAGGATGTAGGCAGTGTGGCAGAATATGTCCTGTTAGGGTTACAAAGAGTATTGTATTGAAAAGTGCTCTTGTTTAGCTGATGACCTTCTGCCACATCAACTAATATATACACAACTTCTTACCACCTATAAAATTATCCAGCATCCATCTGCCTGTCCAGCACTAAAAAAACCTAATACACAACTATGTTCCCAGTCGATCATTGCGATCCAGTGACCAAAAACTCCTCTCTGTCTACAAACCTAGCAAATCTGCTGGGCATTGTCTGTATTTGCACAAGGTTGCCAAGGCCTGGAACTCTTTACCTGTATCCATCAGATCTATACCCTCCCTCACATCTTTCAAAACCGCTCTGAAAGCCTTCCTAGGTAAAATTTGGCTCTGTTCTTGCTGAAAACCAGGATAGACTATATCCCTAAATGTGAACAAGTACCTTTTCCTTCCTTATACCTCCTTACTCTCCCTTCTTTACTCACGTCCTTACTGCTAATTCTCTTCCCTGCTTTTCCCTCATTTCATATTGCAGTTCCTGTTTGTATTAGACTAACTTACCTTTGATTTCTCTACAAACTGAATAAAATTTCTGTTGATTGTCTTATGCCTTCTATCGATTCTTAACCAATGATTTTATATTATGTCTAATTTGTTATAATTATTTAAACTGCAGATTTTATTTTTATTTTTGAAGATTGCAAAATTATTGTTCTTAAAATGTTTTGTAATAATTTGGAGCTTTTCACCCTGGGTCTCCACTGAAAATGGGCTTCTACCCAATTAGAATTTCCTGGTAATCAAATGTCAACAAATAAATAAATAAATTACATTATATTTACTTAACAGCAGAAGACAATTAACCTAACTACCCTGCTTTTATGTACATTTAACATCCTATCTGAACTCAGTCTGCCCCCCCCCCCTTGCAGATTCTACATCTGTCCCAAACCTTTCTAAATACTTGCATGAAATCCCTCAAGAGCACCTACCAGGAGTCTACAGCCCTGTATGCATACCTGGTCCTAACCCAGGAAATATGGTTCCTGTAACTTGTTGCCTGTGACTCCTTATCCTCTTGCTGTTGCTGTTTAGGGTGATCTTTTCACATTTAACCAGTATGATCGTGTGGACCCATATGTTGCCCCTTCCCTTAAATTTTATTATGAGAATATTTCAGCTTCCTCTTTCGTGTTGTCATACCCTTTCTTCTCCATCCCATACCCTTCTGATGCCTTTCTTCTGGATGCCTTCCAGCAGTCTAATTTCATTCTCCTCGTAGGATCTTGAGAAGTGCAGACAGTACTCGGGTGCAGCATGATCAGGACCCCACGCAGTCAAAGCACCACCTCTTTACTAGTGGAATCTGTGCCCCCGTTGGTATGCCATTTGTTGTCATGTTTGTGGTCCCTCTGAGGTGTGTTCAATACTTCCATTTCCTTTCCTGCACTTTAGCCATCAGTTCCACTATCAGTAGATACTTTAACCCAGGGTGTTCTGGCCTAAGTGCAGTAGTTTGTATTTGTCTTATAATGAACCTCAGCTGTTACCTTTCCACGTATTCAATTTGGTCAGTTTGCAAGTCTTTCCTTAAACTTTCCCCATCCCCCAGTGTTGCACCTGACTTTGTAATCTTGTCCTTCTCTCCAATGAGGTATGTCTGTTACCAACACACTTAAGTGCATTGGACTATGACTGACCCATGTGGCACTTCACTGGTGACTTCTTTCATTGTTGACAGCGTGTCTCTCATATAGCACTCTGCATTCAGACCTTCAGGCATAAGGAAACAAAGGTACTCAATTTCATTCCTAGCCCAAACCTCAACAATTGTCTGATGTATTTGCAGTACTGAAGTGAAGGTTTTAATGATATCTAGATAGAGTACATTTGTTAGTATACCTCTGACAACTTCTCTTGTTACCCAGCCACGAAGCTGGATCAGATTTAAATGAAAACAGAATCTTTAGATAGAACATATCTGTCAGTACATCCCTGAAAACTGCCCTTCTTACCCAGTCATAAAGCTGGATCAGATTTAAATGAAAACAGATTCTCTAGATAGAATATATCTGTCAGTACACCTCTGACAACTTCCCTTGCTACCCACTCATAAACCTGTATCACATTGAAATGAAAACACATTCTAGCCATGCACACATTAAGTGTTGTCAGGGAAATTGTTGTCCTTTAGGGAAGCAGCCAACATTTCCCAAGCCATTCTCTCCATGACTATCTTTACCACTTCTGTTAGGCTTCCTAGATTTTTTTCTGCTCTAGCCTTCATGAACAAGGGTTCCTATCTTGCCAATATCACCAAAGGAAACACTGCCAAGTGATTGCAGTGCTGTTTTATTGTGTAACCAAAAACAATGGTAAGTTCCTTCATTTATGACTTGTTGAGATTCATCAGAACAATAAAAGAACACTGGGAGGACTTGCCAGTATTTTCTGGGTCAATTTATATTTTTTACAATGGAGTGGAGTCTTTGATTTCTAATCCTGTCAACATGCAATCTTTATGCAGTTCTGTTCTGCTAAGTTATTCATTGAAGATCTCCATTAGGGGATCTGGATCTATCAGCACCTAGGATAAAATTCAGAAGAACAAGATATGCAGTCCATCTGGTCCTGTGTCTTGTTCTGTCTTAGGGAAACCAGTACCCTCTCAACCTCATTCTGCTATGTTCTGGTGTCCATTTACTGCTTTCCTGACTCTGCTCTTCCAGCATTCCAGCATGGAATTCATCTAAACATTTCTTTCATGAAAAATGAGGAAAGCAATCTTTCATTGCTTCTCCTTTTTTCAGCATGCCTTCCATTCTTGTTCAGCCTGGTAAAATCTTTCTTCCCCTTGTTATACTGACCGCACTCTTTTGACTTGCACCTTTGTTGACTTTCTGCTAGCTTTACTACCGTAGATCTTTTCCACCGCTACACCCCTTTCCTTTCATCCTCTCATATACCCTGTGTTTTATGTAATAATATTGGCTGTCTCTTTTTTGCCTTTTGTTGCTACTTCATCAAACTCATGTCCCTAGTACCAAACTTTGTCTCACAGTCCTAGTCTCATAACTTGTTCAGTCTCCCACTATGATTCCAGTCTGTGATTCAACCTGGGATCACATGTCCATTTCAGTATACTCTATGTTCCTAAACTCGCACACCATCGTATTTGTTTTCCTACCCTTTCCTCACACCAAAGCACACAATGTTGGAGATAACAGTGACTTCACATATACACCCACCGCATTAGTGTACTTACATACTCTCCCCTGTTTTAATATTTTCTTTCATTTTCAGTTTAATTTGTTTATTAACTGAATAACTGAAGTGGTCTGTTTCAGACTGGCTTCAGTCACGACCTCTCCCTTGAGGGAAAGAATAAATGTAAC
The DNA here is from genome assembly GCF_019279795.1 of Protopterus annectens. NCBI lineage: Eukaryota > Metazoa > Chordata > Ceratodontiformes > Protopteridae > Protopterus > Protopterus annectens. The sequence continues at coordinate 1,255,330,780 of NC_056735.1, read as the reverse complement.
ATATAAACGGATATTTTAGACTAGTCAATCAACCACCAATTTTAGAAGGTGGGAGAAACAAAGAGAACATGCTGACTCTACACAGAATTGTTAATGGAGGTCAGGAATGAAAACAGAACCCTGCAGCTGTGAGGGAGAGATCTTATCATCCTGTTTAAGTGTCGGGAGTGGCTATTCCTATTCCTCCTGAAATTGGATTTGAAACATCCTTCATATAGACCAGCATTCCCCTCTCCTCCCTCCTACCCATTCTTTTCATACATGAACACCCTATACCTTTCTGATACCTTTCCCACTATCTGTTGTCAATGATCCATATTTCTTTGATATGAGCAAAGTTGACCCTCCCGTCTTGAATCACAGATTGCCATTTTCCCATCTTATCACCCTAACACCTTGCACTACATAAGAATACTACACAGCCATGTCCTGAGGCAGCCATATTTGTTCCTCTGCTATTATAATGCATCCAGTTTCTCCTTACGTTCATGTTGTAACAGCCTCCTAACTTCTGTTACACCACCTCCCATCTACCATCTTAGTTTAATGATATAGTGATTGAGGGGTGCCATTGCAATCACTATATCACTATTGTGATATAGTGATTGAGGGGTGCCATTGCAATCAAAGCCAGAGCATCATTGTCCTTCTTGGCCTAAAAGTAATGCTGTTCTCCGGGAAGGGTTTGCAGAAGAATAGGGAAATAAGACGGCTGAATATAGGGAAAGTGGGATACGACAATTGAAAGAAGATGGGGGTGGGGACCTCCTATCAGGTCTTTATTGACAAATCTGCCAGAAGCAAAACGGGATCATTGTTATAATGATGCCCATTACAGATGCCCCAGTGCAACTGTTAAAGGCAATGAGTTTGTTAAGGAGAGGATTACGGGTTGGCTGAGAAAGAAGATGGTGGTTATGATGGAGATCACATTTTGCTTCAGGCAGATCAGACAAATCAATCAACCAAAGTGTGACAAGAAAGAACAGGTTAACTGAGATGTAGTTTTTGATCCAAATAAATTCATCCACAGGCATTATTAATTGGTGGCAGAATGTGGTACAGATACTGAATGAAAACTGACATGCATTTTAAGCTACACAGGCTAAGTCCCGAGCTTAATATGTCTGAAAGTAGTCCTTTGCATTTGTACTTGTATTTTTTTGTCAGTTCATAATTACAGTTAGCTGATATATTTAATCTAGAAGAGGTTGAACAGAAAAAAATGGTTGGAACAAACAAGGGGAGAATCTACCCTTTAATTATCTGCAAAAGATGAAGTAAATCTCAAAGGACCACTGAAGGTGACGTGGGTATCATCTTTGAAACCTGCCTCATGCCAACTGGGGTCCAGCAACAATGGCAAAGGATAAACATGGATAAAGACTTGCTTGAATAGTGTTTCTTAGTCAGATGGCCACATTCATTAGTTTCCAAACAAGCACTCACCAAAAGATTAGGTAAGGGATCTACAACTTAGGGCACCTCTCACAGGGATGTTGTTCATGCCAATCACATTTCAAGTGTGTACAACTTAGGGCACCTCTCACAGGGTTGTTATTCATGCCATTCATGTTTCAAGGGATGTACAACTTAGGACACCTCTCACAGGCATGCTGTTCATGCCAATCATGGTTCATGTCAGCCATGGAAAAGGGACAAGTCCTAGTTACAAAGACCAGAGTCTAGGATTACTGTAGAGGACTTTTTTTATTATTTTGCATACATAAAGAAAACACACTTACCTCTTGGTACACCTTGAGCCTTTACACATAGAAACAGTTGATACAGTTGCAGAAGAGTTTTCAGTAGTAGCGTTTTCGTCAAGAACAAAATTACATTTTCTTCTTAAAAAAGCTTTGCAACTCAACACTGAATCACTTATTTTTTATTTTTGGAATTATCATTGTTACCCCTTCAGGTCACTGATCACTGTTTTGCTACATTCCTCTACAAAACACACCTTTAAAAGCTTAAAACAAAATATTCATTCAGTAAGTATCATACCTCTTCCTTCTTTTGTAATGCACAGTTTGCATCTATAATAACATAAACTTGGAGGTAGTCTAATATCCCTCATTATTATAATAAAAGATGATCTGAAAACTCTTTAAATATTTATTGCTTACCCTATTCTACCTTGCAGTAAGCCGCAGTGGTGCAGCAGTAGCGTTGTCACCTCACAGCAAGAGGTTCTCTCATTCAATTCTCGGCTGGAGTGCCTTGTGTGTGGAGTCTGCATGTCCTCCCCACTGTCAAGTGGCATTCAAAAGACATGCATGTATGGGCGTGCCTTCGTTGAAGGTTGGGCATCAGGCTGGCACCTCGGCACCATAAAAATCGACTGCCAATCATTAGCAGACCGGAGTTCAGCTGCGGCAACCCCTAACCGGGAAAAGCCAAAAGAAAAACAACAACAACCCTATCCTACCTTGCACAGACATTGTTTTTCTAGATATTTGTCTGTGATATAATAACTCTTTTATATGCTTTTTAACCAACTTCCCTAGAAATAGAAGCTGTTTTCTTTTTCTTTGCCCTTCCAAATCTGCAATCTACCTCTGTGCTGCATGTCATAAATGTTCATTCTCTTGGTATTTGTCTCTAAAATATTTCTTCCCACTCTTTTATGCAGTACTTCAGCCCCCCCCCCCCCCAACACTGGCATTTCCAAATCATGCATACCACACCTGCATTCACCTCCCCACAACACCAATATTTACCTTTGCCTAACTTTCATGACCTTCTTCATTGGGCAGCTGTAAAGACCCATGTATGACGTACCCTCGTGTGTTGGACTCATGATACTATGATAAGTACCCTCATGGGGGCCAAATAGAAATAAATAAATGTACTGGACTCATGGTACTATGATAACTACCCTCATGTACCGGACTTATGGTACTGCAATAAGTACCCTTATGTATTGGACTTATGGTACTGTGATAAGTACCCTGATGTACTGGACTCATGATACTATGATAAATACCCTTGTGTATTGGACTCATGGTACTGTGATATGTACCCCCATGTATTGGACTCATGGTATTGTGGCAAGTACCCTCATGTACTGAACTCATGGTACTGTGATAAGTGACCTAAATTATGACCAACATGTGTCTATTGTAAGAAAGTCCTTCTACATTGCACAGCTTATAAACATTGATTGTGTCTAAATATAGGGATATCATTGTCCCCCTTTAATCATCCCTCATTAGGTCAGTTATTAAATATAATGCTCCCTTTGTCATGTATCTGTCAAGACACATGTAACAACTGGAATGACTACAGAGATACCTTACTAAAAGGATACAAGGCCTAAACACATGTCCTACATGGACTGACTCAAAGTCCTATCACTATACTCAGTATCCTACAGACTGCTAAAAGGTGACATGTGCCTGGCACACAAGACATCCTCCGACCTATTGGAGGATGGATTTAGTGCACATCCAAAAGTCAAGTGGCATCAGAAATACTCAGTATAGGGATCAATACCCCTTCTGCAATGTCAACAGAAAGGTTTAGAGGGACAAGTATATCTCACAGAGGATGCCGCTACTGTGGAAAAGACTCCCCGTCCACATAAAACAAATGTCATTCATGTCCATATTCAAGTGCAACTTATATCTATGGATGGAAAACAAAGTTTACCTGGGACTACCCACCTATATTACTAATGGACAGGGGCAGATCCTAACTGCTTTATCCAGTGCATGGGTCCCCTCAAATTATCTATGGTGTGATCCTAGTTATTCTCATTATTCTAATTATCCGCCACAGGATGGGTAAGGCCGATCTATAACAAAATGAGTTAGGTTATTTCAAGCACAAAAAGGGAAATTGGCTAGGCTTAAAACGTCCCACAAAGGGGCAGCTGGCCTAGTACTTAGTTATGTACCTATGAATCTATCTACTATTAAAATTCAGTGGACAATATGTAAAGATATAATGCATAAGCAGAATCAACATTAGGATTACTGGATCACAGAATTTACAAGCAAGTAAACAATGAGACCATTTGCTTCATTCTGCTACCCACCCACAATATGTACCTCCCACTTCCAGAAGGGCAAAGTAAGTTAAGCCAGGGATGAATTTCCATGCACACATACAATCGTCAAGGTTTATCTTGAAGTATGTGATCAAATTTCTCTCTGACTAAAGAATAATAGCAGTCCGTGGAGTACACACTGAGTTATAAATCTGACTCCTCAGCATATTTTACTTACATAATTGTGGAAATTCAGATCCTTGGTTTTAGTGTTAATGGAGCTGTTTGCCTTGTTAAATTCAAAAGTTCAAGGGAGGTTGGGTCCTCAGTGTCTTGCAATGCAAGACATCTCCACATAAGAAACAGATAACTAGTGTTCATTTTAGTTAAGAACAGCTGGGACCTTTCTAGCATTATGTTATGTCTGGAAGGACACATATCAAAGGGTGCATTGTGCCCTGTTATTGTCTAGTTAGAGCACAGTTCAGCAGGATAACTGTTTCTGACCTAGAAGAGATATCTTTGGAACACAGTTGATTTCCTAACCAATGATGCTACATGATGGTCAAAGGATAGAAGACTGTCTACAAAGATGCTAAAATTTGTGACTACCATTTTTATTTATTTATTTGTTTATTTTACATTTGGTGGCCAGGATATTCCAACTTGGACTGGGATGATATTAATCAAAGTGTACACAGTATAAGCATGCGTAAGCTAAGTTTTGGCTCTATTTCTTGGTTATTTAAATCATTTGACACTGCATCCTATCAGATTCTTCTCCACACAAGGCTTCACTAGGCCTTGATAACTCCCTCCCTCTCCCGGTCCCATAGCTACCTTTCTATCAGGGTACAGGCAGTAAAACTGCAGAAAGAGCAATCACCATTTTTGCCCATCTCAGTCAGGGTGTCTCAAGGCTCAGTCCTGGGCCCTATATTCGTTAACATTTTTAATAATGACTTTATACTGCTACTAATGACACAGTGATTATTCAGTATGCTGATGATGCTACACTGATAACCCCAAATAACTCCCTCCAAGAACTTTAGAAAAAGATCCAAAAAAACTTTTTCTTTTATAGAAACCTGGCTTAGCAATTCTCACCTAATGCTGAATGCTAAAACCAAGTTATTGCTTTTTTACACTAAAATCTATGTCACATGCAAAAAAATAACTTCTGTGTCGACTCATCACACAACACTCCTATGAAATTTATGTCCCATTCAAAGCTACTTGTTGTCGTTATAGATAACCACCTAAAGTCTGATATTCAAGAAAACCCACAGAAAAATTGGATTCCCATATCGTAGCAAGCACTTTTTAACTAGCAATGCCAAAAATAGCTTTTGCATATCTCCTACTTTCTCTACTATATGTTGCTCTGTCTGCCCCATCTAAATCAACCTTCACAATCTCTACTAACAAAAACTGAACAGCATTCGCCACTAACCAATCTGCTAAATCCCACCACTGCCTAGCCTTAAAACAACTGGGATGGCTAGAACTTCTACATTATCTCTCTACCACACATTTAGCAACTATTCATGACATAATTTACAAACCTCACAACTGTCCTGCACTTCAGTCCTTAGTGGAACATTACACTCCTGCACAATCACTCAACTCCACAGACAAGTCCCTATTAACAATAACTAAAACCCACAACTCGGCTGGTCTATCCATGTACTCAAATTAGGTTTCAATAATCTGGAATTCTATCCCTATCACTATAAAACAACAAACCAGCTGACCCAGATTCAAACAAACTTGCTAAAACAACACATAAAAACACTTGGCTCTGTTCTTCCACCTCCCCAGACTAGACTACCCTGGTCCTTTCGCACCTTCATTATCCCTAAATATCTCAACAAAGCAAATTCTCAGCATAACTTTCCTAATGTCTCCTATCTCTTTACCCTTACTGCCACTTCTATTGTCTCTACTTACCACCTGACAAGTTTTCCCCTCCAGCAAAATTCCAAATCATACCCACAACCTTCTACAGCTACTTCACCTTCACTATACCTTTGTTTTTTACGATATCACCTACTGTCTGCTTTCTACTCTTATCACATTCTTATTTCTTTCTACTCATATTTCCCCAACCATCTCTCTTACGTCTCCCACTCATAAATAAAAAAATGTAATTCAACATTTTAAACCTCACTGTATATGCCAAATTGTACTTTACCAATTGCAGATTTTTTTTCTAGCATAGCTGCCTTTCAGTTATTGTATGACCATATTGTATCTTTAAGCTTTATATTTTTCTGTCTTTTCTATATTTTGTTACTGGAACTTTTCTCCCCAGGCAGCCACTGAAATGGGGCTATTGGAGCTCAGTTGGACTACCTGTGGCTCACTGAGAGATAGCAGACTTTTGATCACTGATTAATCACTCCTCCTCATGTATCACCCTGTCTAAAACAGAATGGCCTGAGTAAACTGCTGTACTTGTCTCTTGGGAATGTGTATTTTTAACTAATCTGCTTAGTGGAAATCTACATGTGCTAGCACTAGAGCACTAATGCGCTCGCACCAGCCCATTCCGGCCCTAACTTACCTTGTTGTTAGCCTTGGTTTCTCCTATTAGGTTCTTTTATTTATGATAACTTCTTACTGAGCCCAGCACTCTTTCCCTCCCCCGTTTCTTACAGAATGACCTCCCCATCAACCTAGCAATATAGGTAATGCTTGCCTCTTTCTAATAACCTGTTATTACCTTTAAATGTACTAAAAGCACAAGCTTTTTAACTTTGATCAAGCTTAATTGTACATGGATGAGTGTATCATAGCAGTTTAACAGTCCGTGAGTGACCTTTTGTGCAATCACTACCAGAGCACACTGAGAGGCCATATTATGTCTTATCCTACCCATTACTAGGCCCTGGCCCAATTTACTGTGCCATCTGATATCTATCTTTATTTTGGATCAGGTACACTGATGTTATAGTTAAGAACGGGTGACATGTCCTCTATTGCAGTAAGTTAAATACCGTATCCCACCATTCTGTTATTTCACTACTACCTGTGACTCACATGGTTTGTTTCACCAATATTTAAAGTCTTTCATGTGTCTGGATATATTCCAATGTGTCCAACAGATAGCAAGTCCTCCAGGCTATTGCTACTTGTGTCTTACCCAGTGTATTCTTTTTTTCATTCCACAGCACAACCACTGCATTGGGAATGAAACCACCTGCCTTGTGTACTGCAAGCTGAACATTTAATGAGCTCAGACAGAAACAGATAATATTTGTGCTTACAGGTTAATATCTTTTAACACTGAAAATTTGTAGGCAGAATTGGTTAACTGGACTAGGACTATCTGCAGTTGGGCCTCATTCCTGGTAGCAATCCCCTATCTTCCTACATACGCTAGGTTGCTAACATAATCCTGAACTCTCCTGTACCACCCGTAAATACTGCTGCAGCCAGAGTCCTGCTCCCCTTCCTACTGAAGGCTTAGAGGTCTTACCCTGCTGCATAATTCTTTTCCAATTAGCTTCTTTATTATAATAGCTTAAAATAGTAATATTTACATAACCATTTCCCACTCAAGGCTTACTGATTGTTTTTTTTTTCAGAAACCAGCCCTTACCTGTTGTTGTTGGTGCTGCCCCACTCCATTCGCCCTCGCTGCACTCAGTCTCACTCCGCTCCCCTACCCTGCCCTCATTTCCCACCCGCCCCCACTACCTCTAGATCTACACCTAAACACCCCACCCACTCAGACCAGACCAATCACTACTAGCAAGACCTCCTCAGCTATCAGTCCCCTGTTTCATCAGCCTAAAACACTCCCCTATCCTTTTAAGCAAGCCCACACCATTCCAAATCAGTTACCACATATACAGCCAGTCTCACCATTCTCTTTCTCCTAGTCCTAACTCACCACCTGACCTCCTATCAAACCATACTAAATCCTACCATTACAACCCCATCAAAGCATACCTCCTCTCACACATCTCCTAGCCATCACTACAGCTCATCCATGTCCTAAAACAGTCACCACCACATAACTCTCACTTCACTCTTCAGTACACTCCTCCCACCCTCTACCAAATCTCTTACTACAAATAAATACATTACCATTTTAACCAAATTATCCAAACTCCTATACCACATTAGCCACCAACTGACCCTAGCCGGAGACATAAATCCCAATCCAGGTCCAAACCCTTGCACATCTACCCCTTCTTCTTCATCCCTCTCACCCAACCTACCCTCCCTCTCTCAACCAAAAAACAGCCTTCTACAACTAATCTTAAATATCCGAAGCATAAACAACAAAGTTCACCTACAACATGTCTTGCTATCCTCCTATTCCCCTGAACAACTATCCCTAATTGAAACTTGGTTGAAACCTACTACACCCAAAAGTGAATTCCTCCCACATGGGTACAATGTATTATGCAATGACAGAATATCCATGAAAGGGGGTGGGTAGCATTATTTTACAAAAAGAACCTAAAAATCTGAATTATTGATCCTGCTATCCCTTCCTTCAATACCTTTGAACTACTTCTAGACAAACTTAAACTTAGTGACAAAAAATCAATCAACATTATCACAGGCTATATACCTCCTGGTAACAACATCTCCTACCTAGAATCCCTTCTACACTGGGTTAATCTTAATCTACCCCAAGAAACAATCATCCTTGGTAACTCATGCTCCAATACTAACCCTACCAACCACATTAATCTCTTTAACTTCTCCCAAGTTATTCTAAACAACACCAGGTTAGAAAACAATAAAACCAAGGAAAGTCTCCTAGACTGGATCCTAATAAACAAGATTAGTTCCCCTTACCTAGCAGATGTCCTACCAGATACCCTCAGTGATCACCAACCCAACTTCTTGCTAAAATATAAAACCCACCCCAACTCTACCCCACTAATTCAAACTACCTGTAATAAACAAAACGTTGACCTGAACAAATTCAGACTTGATCTAAAATACCAAAACTGGAACATACTAAAAAAAGTTCCCCTAGATGAAGCTGTTAATCATTTAAACAACACTTTCCTACAAATCCTGAATGTCCATGCCCAACCTTGTACCAGGAAAAGCAAAAGGAACATAGCTCCCTGAATAATCAAAGAGACTAAACACAAGATAGAACAAAGAAATAGAGCTTGGCAACACTGGAAGGCCACAAAAGCTGCAGCTACTAGAGAACATTTCCAAAAGCTAAGAAACAAAACTAAAGAAACTATTCTCCTGGACAAAAATAACTATTTCCTACAATTGTAAAACCAACATCAACACAATCCTAAAAAATTCTGGGCTGGAATAAATAAACTACTTCGTCCTGGTAAAGCCTCCACCCTCCCCCACCTACCTCCACAAATGAAATCACAGATATACCAGGCTCATTCAATAAATACTTCATAGAAACTATCTCCAAACTAGTTCAACAACAACCCAATACCAATGATACCAATACTCCCGTGTCTGTACTCAGGCCTAAAACTACCTTCCAATTTCAACCCATCCCTATTAATTATGTCAAAAAACTGCTAACTAAACTTAAACCAACTTCCCTAGCAGCTGACAATATCCCCTCTGAATACCTTCAGCTGGCTGCTAATGAGCTGGCCTACCCAATCTCTATTCTGCTTAATAGATTTATATCTGAAAGCACCATCCCACCAATCTGGAAAACCTCCTATATCATCCCTTTACATAAAGGAGGCACATCCACTGACCTTACCAACTATCGCCGTATTGCCATTCTGCCCCCCCCAGCAAAAATTCTCAAAAAACGTATATACCATCAACTTATGCCATACCTTCTCAATAACCAACTACTCTCTTCCACCCAGCATGGATTCCAACCTGCCCACAGTAATACCACAGCCCTTCTCTCCTTTACAAATCACATCAACCAAAACAGACACCTAGGCAAACTTACATCTGCCAGATTCTTAGACTTGTCAAAAGCCTTTGATATGGTCAACCATGCTAAACAAATCCACTCCCTCACTAATCTTGGCATTAGCAACCACTCACTAGCCTGGTTCCAGGATTACCTACAAGGCAGACAACAAGCAGTTTGATGGGACAATAAACTATCCTCACTGCTACCTATTACCACTGGAATCCCACAAGAGTCAATTTTAGGTCCCCTACTATTCTCTGTCTTCATTAATGATCTTCAATGCACCTGCCAAGAATCATCCATTACACAATATGCTGACAACTCAACATTAGTCTGCTCAGTCAATAACCCACACGAACTGATCACCATCATGCAGGAAGCCTTCAAAACTACTGAAACCTGGTTTCTTAACAAAAACCTCCTAGTTAATCCAAAAAAGACCAAACTGATAATATTTAAACCAAACAAATCCACTCCTATTCCCGACTCATTTGATATTGTGTCCAAGGATGGAACTATCATCTCTCCAGACACACATACTAAACTACTAGGAGTGACCATCGACAACAACCTCAAGTTCGATCTACATATAAACCAAACTATTAAAAACATCCACAGAAAACTGGGCAGTCTCTATAAAAACAAGTCATTTCTAACCCAACCTGCTAGAATAACCATAGCTCAAACCCACCTCATCTTCCCACTACACTATGCCGCTCCTATCTTCACAAATCTATCCAAAGCTGAAATGGCCAAGCTCAGCATCTGCTACAATCAAATTGCCAGATTTGCTACCAGTGTCCCCTACCATTCCCACCACTGTCAAGCACTATGTCAACTCAATTGGCTTGAATTCCCAAATCTCTTCTCATTTCACCAGCCCTCTTTCACTAATAAACTGTTAGTACTCCCTGAAAAAAACTCCTGCCCTATCTAACTTACTTCAACTGCATGTCAATCCCAGACAACTTCGCTCTAGCAAAAAAAGACTAATTAAAATAACCAAAACCAGCAACTCAGCAGGTGACTCACTATTCCTCAACTATATAGGCAAAATCTGGAACTCTTTACCCACAGCAGTTACCTCTGCCAATTTAATCACTACTTTCAAAAAACTACTAAAAGAACACCTGCTGTTCTCATGGAAATGCCCCTGTCTCCCTCCAGGTTGACCCTTTACTTTACCCCTCTCCCCACCCCCTGTCTTGCTTCTTCTCACCTCTATACCTTGCAGTTCTTCCATAATCTCTCCTAAGGTACTTCAATCCATAGGATTCTCCACTTCCCATGTACTATCCTGCTTCAAACATTATACTAGTGTATGTTTGACATGTCTATCAATATCAAGGATTATTGTACTACACACCTGTAAACCTATACAATCTTGTAGAATAATGTGTTTTTCCTAATAATATTTGCATGTGATGTATACATTTCTTTTTTCTTCAAAACTGTAAACCCATGCAGTATTGTAAATAATCTGTTATTTCTTTCCTTTTTCTTTTTCCCATGAAAATAAACTTATATTTGTTTCAAGTTTTTTGTTCCTATGAAAATTTGCTTGTTATATATAGGTTCATAGGTGTGTGCTAGGTTAATGGCCCTGGAACCTTGGCAAGCCTAGCCCATAACATTACCCTGGCATCGTGCCACCCGAACTTAGTTCCTAGTGCCTCTGTCAAGTAGAGCCACTGGAGTAATCCCCGGGGTGAAATTTCCCATCCACTCATCAAGATTTCTCTTGAAGAGGGCCAGTGAGGTGCTCTGCTTGACATGTATGGGAAGTCTATTCCATAGCATGGGCAGTCTCTGGGTTATGAACCTGTCCCCCCAGTATGTTCTGTTGATTGTGGTAATGAGGTTGAGGTCTCTGGAGCTTCTGGTGCGGAAGGATTGGGATTTCTTTAGATGTAGCAATTTTAATAGAGCTGGGTCAGACATGGCTTTGTAAGTCAAGCAGAGATCGCTTCTAAGTAGGTGATATGAGACAGAGAATAGTTGCAGTTTTTCGAGTCTGTCTATATAAGACAAGTGTTTAAGGCCTAGGATCCTCTTTGTGAGGTACTTTTGTGGTCTCTCCGGTTGCTGCAGGTGTCTAGTGAGGTACATGCCAAATGGGGCATGGTACTCGATGGCTGGCCTAATGAGGATGAGGGAAGAGTAGAGGGAGACAATGACCTCTTTCTTCCTGGATGCAAAACTCTTAGTAATGAGATGTGCCACATAGAAGGACTTTCTGACCACAATGGCAATTTGGTGGTCAAAAGAGAGGTTGCTGTCAACCTGTGCTCCCAGATCTGTTATAACGCCTTCTGTGTTCAGTGGACTACCATCGGTGTGGTAATTCATGGGAACTGGGTTTTTCCCAAGGGGGAACTTCTTACTTGTCTATTATTTACTGTGGAGCTTTTCTCCCTGGGCCACCACTGAAAATGGACATATATCCAGTCGGAATCTTCCAGTTAACAAATGTAAAATAAAATAAAATAAATAAATGAAATGCAAGAATCTTATATTTAACACATGCAAAGTAATGCAATCAAAGAATTATAAAGAATTAAATAATATTATAAAATGTCACAAACTTTAAATATGAGCACTGTTAGAATAAAAAAAGCTGCAAGAATAATAAGAATATAATGTTTATGACTTAAGCTACTGTTAAGCAAGAGATAAAAAAGGAAGAAAATAAAGTAGTATAAAGGGAGAGGAGATTTACATACAGGGAAATAGAGGCTGAAATGTGAAGGTGTAAGTAGATGTGGTAACGGAGAAATTAATGATTACTGATCTGAGCATGAAAAAGACACATTGTCTCCATAAGCTTCCGTATATCTACCTATCTAATTACTTCCTTCCATGGGTTGCACATATCAGTTAACCACTCTCCTACATTAGCCAATACAACCCATGAATCCAACACTCCTCCAACCAATTTAATAATGTCTTATCTCTATAAATACTCCCTCACAAAACTCTTCACAATAAAGTATCTTCCCATCCAACCTACTTCTAATTTATTCAGTAAATATCTAAAATTAATCCTAAAATTAGCCCAACTATTTCCATGCAGACTATCTCTGCTATTTCAATTTGATGACATACATCCCAGCTCTGTCCCACAGTTAGATACTCTACCAATTTTAGCACACAATAACCCCAACCAACACACCTATGTAAAGCACCCCATAACAACGGTGACCTACTAATCATAAGCATTAACCTAAGGAGCATCCTAAACAAAGCTGAGGAACTCCACACTGCCATCAGTCTATATATGCCCAACATAGTCACTCTAACCAAACTTTGGTTAAAACCACATATTAAATATAATGAGCTCATCACTCAGGGTTATAATATTTTAAGATTAGACAGAATCAACAAGCGGGGCAATGGTATCACAATTATCTATAAGGACACACTCAACCTAGAGCAAATAGATAGCTATCCCTCTGATCCTAATAGCTCTGAAGTGCTTGCAGCCAGCCTACAACTAACTGACAACAAATGCATTATCATTATTGTAGTCTACTTCCCCCCAGGCAAAAATTCTTTGATAATCAAAAATCTCCTTAATTGGGTATCACCCAACTTTAACCATGAAACAATCATCACTGGTGATTTCAACCTAGACTGGTCGGGTCTATATTAGAACACTGAGGTTTAAAACCTTTGAATGTTCTAATATCGAACCCTATGAAGAGAAAGCTGAAAATATCGAAACAACAGAAACTCGAATTCTTTCCTAGGGAAAGATTTTGGTTGTCCGTTTCTGTTGCTTCGGTATTTTCAGCGCTGTGGTGGAAAGTTACGGGTCGGATTCAGGTAAGTGTGTGATTGTGTGGATGTGAGGTTTAGGGTGGGATAGCCGAGTTAAGGTTAGGGCGCGGGTTAGGTATGTGTGCGATTGTGTGGACATGAGGGTTAGGGCGGGTTAGGTGATTTAGGGTTAGGGAGTGGGTGAGGTGAGTGTGAGATAGTGACAGACCTTAGGGTTAGGATTTGGGTTATGGTAAGTGGATAGTTAGTGGTGCATGTATAGTTTAGTGCAGGGTTAGTTGTAAGATTTTAGGTGTATGTGTGTGGATTGCTGTTTGTTTGGTGTGCTTGTGTCGTGTGTATGTGTTTTGGAACAGCAATTTTTTTTCCCTAGGAAAAAATCGCTGTTCTGACAGTTCGAGATTGTAAGCTTTTGCTTACATAGGGTTGATTAATCACCGTTCGCTTCTTTAAGTGGTCACTGATCTAATATAGACCCGACTGGTCTTCCTGCTTGTCTGAAAATTCATCAAACTACATTAACTGTTTTGGCTTTACCCAAATCATCAACACCCCCACTAGGACTAATAAACACTGTAAAAAACAATCTGTACTTGACTGGATTCTAACCAATAGACCATCTTTATGCCAGCACTCTCCCAGACACCTTCAGTGATCACATATCTACCTACCTCCTAAGACACAAACTTTACCCTAAAAAATCCATAACCTACAAGCACATTCACAACACAAAGAATTTCTCCACCAGTATTTTTAACTGCCTCTTGAAGCAATGCAACTGGTCCCCACTAAAATACCTCCACTTAGATGATGCAACGGAATACTTTAGCAATACATTCATAGAAACTCTAGATAAAGTAGCACCTATCAGGAAAATCCGAATAAGTTCTAAACCCACCCCTTGGCTAACAAAGCACACCAAACTCCTTATGAAACAAAGAGACAGGGCATAGTCCATACTTCTCAACTGTACAAATTTTCACAGAATGTCCAGATTTTTGCCCCATATTTTTGGTCAATTTTTCATAAAATCCTGGTTTTCTGGCAAATTAGTGGCAAATCATTAAAGGCTGAAGTTAGGAAATAATGACATACATTTGAGTTTCAGACTTCATATCCTTCAGAAAATTCATGCTGATGCAACATCTGTTATTCTATCAACTTTCTAAGTTTGTAAGAGCAATATTTAAAAATTGTCCCTATTTTTTGGCCTTTGTACCAGTTTTATTTATGGCTTTGTCCAGATTTCTTGCTCTAAGAAGTTGAGAGGTATGGCATGTGTGAAGATTGGACAAAGACAGATGAAAGCTGCCAGCCTAGTCAAATAGAATTTGATACATAATTCTATCAACTGCATAAATAAATGTAAAATACAGGCTAGTGTTTTTAAATGTAAGAAAACACTGTAAAATATGAACTTCAAGATTGCTGCAACATTACATCTGCTGTAAGGAAAACCAAGCCAAGTATTTCCAATGTGTCTTTTAAAGTTGAAAAGATCTTATGAATCTCTTTAATGTTTTACAAGTTGGTTCCAGTGTGTCTGGATGAAGGTTTCATGCCCATTGTTTTAAAGCTAATGTTTATGACCAGAATTTACATATGGCTGGTGCTTTATTGCTCTGGTTTCTGCTAGAGTATACATGTGAAATGTCTTATTGTTGTAAGTTTCTGAGCAGGTGTTAGATTGCTAAATAATGCAGCTTGTGGCCTGAGAACACAGACCAGGTGTCAAGATGATGCAATATGAATACTGGGAAAACCTAAGTGTCAAAATGATGTAATCTGGGAGGGCCTCAGCAGAGCTGTTGGTTAGTGTTTAAAAACTATTGTTCAGTGAGAGACTGGGAGCATTTTGATTTTGGATATCTAACTCAGCACTTTGCCTTATGCTCACATGTAAGGTTTAGCACTGTGATTTCTTGTAGGAATAGTTAAAGCTAGTAAAGATTAATTAGGTATTTTCTTTGAAATCAGACGTGTACTACTGTATTATTTTAAGTTTCTGTGTGATCTCTGAACTCTTAGATATCTCTGTGAAGTAGTAGTTTTGTCTTGTGTTTTAATTATTTATTATTAAATATTTTTAAAACCTTATACCTGTGGCTGGTTTATGTAGAGATAAAGTATGCATTGGAGTACATTATATATTTATAGAGTTTATTGTAATAAGCCCTTCCAATAAGCTTTGAGACTGATTAGTAATACTACTATTGGATTATAATATTGCACAGTAATAATTGGACACCCTTTTAAGGGCCTTTTAGTAGCTGATAATTAACTGGGTGGTGGCAGGAATTACTACCATATGGTCTGGGTAATAGGGGCACAGCTGGAGAACCTGTGCCAGCTTTTTCCCAGGAAAGTCTATGTGGTTGTATAACCTCTTCTCAAAGTGTGTGTGTGTGTGTGTGTGTGTGTGTGTGTGTGTGTGTGTGTGTGTGTGTGTGTGTGTGTGTGTGTGTGTGTGTGTGTGTGTGTGTATGTATCAGCTACCTGGGCAGAGACACAAAGCACTGGTTGGACAGAGAGGGTACTGGAGGTTTTAGCTTGCCCAGTTAGGCTGAGACCTGGACCCTATAGCTGTGCCAGTGGGGAATCTTATTGGGGACCTGGTGAGCAAAGGAGAAACCAGCCCCAGACTGACTATGACCTCTGTGTGCACTTAAGGGAAACTGTACTTTACTGTGTGTATTAGTTATCCTTTCCTCTTCTCGGAAACAACCTCCCTGGTGTTAGTGGTGAGGATTGAGGCTCCTTGACTGCTGGGCTTGGGCACGGCCATCACAGCATGGTCCGATTACCTGACTAAAAAAAAAAAACAAGCAAACCTCCAAACTTACCAGCAATTATGAAACACTGTGAAAAAGCAAATAAAAACAGACAAAAAACTATACCACAGCCCAACTAAAACATCAAAATAACCCCCAGAAATGTTGGGCCTGTATAAAACCAACTTCTCAACCCAAAATGTATTTATTTTTATTTAACATTTGTTTACTGGGAAAGTCCGACTTGGAACTAAGCCAATTTTCAGCGGTGGCCCTGAGAGAAATGCTCCAGATGCATATCTTTGAATTGTGGGAGGAAACCGGAGCACCTGGAGGAAACCCACATGAATGCAGGGAGGACATGCAGACTTCACACAGAAAGCATCACAGCTGAGAATCGAACTGGAGAACCTCTTGCTGTGAAGTGACAATGCTGCAGCTGCACCACTGTGCCATCCATTTTCTACCCCTTCCCCCTCCACCTCACACACCACTGAAAGCATTCCCTCTCAGTTCAACTCCCTCTTCATTAATTCCATCCTGTCCCTACTTGACCAAAAAGCCACTAAACCACTTACTGCACCTAACAGTTCTCCCAACAATCCAGTTGCATTTAGCCTTAAACAAAAGCTACATCAACAAACTTTTCCATAGACGTAAACCTTCAACACCAGCAGCCAATTTGCTTTCCAGTGTTTTCCTGGGGTCTATATTGAAAGCTCGAATGCCCCATTAACTGAATACATAAATGCCGACACATATTCCACAAACCGTGAATACACTGAACACCCTTAGCAGCGAAATTCAAAAGGTCGAACCTTCATAGTTGTCCCACCCCACTGCCCGCTACATACTACCTACCCAAACGAACTAAATAAACACATACATACACTAACCAAAACCCTACTTCTAACCCTATACTAAACCCTACTTCTAACCCACAACTCCATTTTACATATACCACCATCTATACACTTACCTTAACCCGCACCCTAACCTTAAGGTCCATAACTATTGCACAATTACCTTAACAAGCTATACCCAAACAAACTAAATAATCCATACATATACACGTAACAAAACCCTACATCTACCCCTACACTAAATGTCATATACATTACCATCTATGCACTTACCTTAACCCACACCCTAACCCTAAGGTCCATAACTATCGTACACTTACCTTACGAAGCTAAACCACGGAAGGGCCGACCATGATGATTCGACATTTCGGATTTTGTGCTTCAGGATGATTGATGTTTACCCAGTTCGATGAAGACATGTCAGTGTTTACTTATTTGGATAAGTGCGTCTTCGAGAATGTAATAGGGAACCGTTTTCCTGACACTAGCAGCTTATGCCATTTCTTATCCGGTCTCCATACTAATAAATCCATCTCCGAACATTATGTCCTCAAACTCTGGAAGATATTCCACATTATCTCCTACATAAAGGTGGCACTTTGACACTACTATCAAACCACAGACCCATTGCTATACTCCCTCCCTTGCTAAAATCCTCAAGAAATGTGTATACTCCCAAATTCTTCACTATTTCCTAAACAATAACCTTCTCTCTGATATACAACATGGATTTAGACCCAAGCACAGCACCACATCCGCCCTTATCAGCTTCTTTAATACAGTTAACCAATCATGAAAAAATAGCCTGGTTTCATGAGTCTTCCTAGATATGTCTAAAGCATTTGACACCATCTCACACCAAAAACTACTATACCAACTAGCCTCCTTAAACTTTTCGCATTCTACCCTGTCATTATTTCACAGCTACTTATCAGATAGACAGCAAGCCATAAAATGGCTAGACAATATATCCTCACTATTAGTAGACTCAGTAGGGGATTCCCCAAGGTTCCATACTTGGCCCACTTCTCTTTACAATTATTACAATTTATCTGTACTCCATGACCACATCAGCTAGCATTATACAATATGCAGATGATTCTCCACTCATCTGCTCAGTTACCTCAATCTCTGAACTCCTGCAAAAAACTCAAAATGCTTTTACAGATATTGAACACTACCTTTCCACCAATCAACTAATACTAAACCCCAAAAGACCTAATTACTACTATTTTCTACAAATAAAATATTTCAACCACCCACCTCCTTCACCATTTACTGTACTAACAACACCAAAATTGAACCAGTGGACCACATCAAACTACTAGGTGTTGCCACTGACAAACCCCTCAGTTATGACCTACACATTGCCGAAACAATCAAAAAGGTCCATATAAAACTCAGGTCACTGTATAGAGCCATACCATTCCTCTCCAATGCCACCAAAACTACCATTGTCCAACCCACCTTCTATCCACACTCTTATATGCCTCCCCAAGTTTCACAAACTTAAAGAAATCAAATCTAAATTAACTGGAAGCCTGCTATGATAAAATAGCCAAGTTTGCCTCCAACCTCCCAAACAGAACACATCATTGCTCAGCACTACACAAACTGGGCAGGTTGGAACTCACTAACCTATTAGACCTGAGCCAACTCAAAATCTGTCATTCTATAATCTACCAGCCAAACAAATGTCCATCCCTTAAAAACCTATTAAAATCTTTCACTAACAAAATCCTCCACTCATCCAACAAACTTCTTCTAGAAGTCACCAAAGCTAATAATAGCTACAACGATGCCTTATTCTCAAACTACATCTCCAAAATTTGGAACTTGATTGTGCAACTCATTCTCGCCACAGCTAAGCCCTCCACATTCAAAATTCTTCTCAAAACCTATCTGTCTACAAACTGGCTATGCTCCTGCTCAACATCAGGATGAGCAATTAGTTTTTCTTATTTTATTTTTGTCCTTCTTCACCCTCTATCTCTCCTTCCTAAGCCTTATTGCCTTGTTCATTTTTTACATTTTCTTCTTCTTCCTTCATTCTTATGTCCAGATTATTTTACTGTTTCTTTTATTACAGCTTGCTTAATTTCTGATGAGGGTATCACCACACCCCCAGGCAAGAAATACATTAATATATTTTTTTAAAAGTGCTGCTGTCAAAGATCATCTATTATAATGTATAATTTGTGGACTTACAATCCTACTCCATTAATCGTACTACTGTTATTGTGTCACCTCAGTTTAATATATACTATTAATTATTTCTGTCTTTTACACCATCTCAATTCAATATGTTTATTGCAATCTACTGTTTTATATTTTTTGTTCTATGCTTAGTTGCTTCTGTACATGTAATGTGGAGCTTTTCTCCCTGGGTCTCCACTGAAAACAGGCCTTGTTGGCTCATTTGGACACTCCCAGTAAACAAATGTTAAATAAATAAATAAATAAATAAAAGAGGATGAAGTATATAGCCAGAGAGAGAGAGACACACCAGAATGTTATTGAGTATAGATACATTTTTGAGATAGAGGGTCAGGAGTTGATAGTATGGAACTGAAGAAGGATGTAAGGAGCTGAAACAGGGTGTAAATGAGGGTGCTATTTAAATAAGAGTGGAGGAATTAGTGTGGTACAGATGAGAAAGAGAGAAGTAGAGGATATGTGATAGAGAAAGGTTATAATTAGAAATATAGGTAAGTGAAGGAATTGGTGATCACTATATTTTAAGTTGTAGATGGGAATTTTCTACCAAATATGACAATACTAGATTTTTTCACATTTAATTTTAGTCCTTTTCAGTAAAACACTAGTTGGTATCGATTAGTTCTTGCTGTAGTGATACCATACCCTGAAGAAACTGAACAATGACACCCAACTTATGATCAAACACAATCATTGTTCACCACAAGTCAGGGTTTAGAGTTTGGAGGTCAGAGAAGTATATGACTAAAGGGAGAGGTACCACAACCAAGCCGTGCAGTATACTGCTGTTTACATTCTTGCTGTCTGGGGAGACACCAGCTAATTTTAAGTATGTAGGTTCTATTTTTCACCCAGTTTGCTATCCACTTAACTATGTGAAGGTCTACACATATGTCTCTTAATTTATTTACAGCACTAGCATGGAGGTATGGTGACAAATAACCTGGCTTGATCCAGATAGGCCATGTGTACTGAGTCACCACTATCCATTCCTTCTGTGTCCTTCTTGAAGAAATTTACTAAATTTTATAAACATAACCTCCCCTTGACAAAACAAAACAGTGGAGGTTCTAGTTGTATGCATTTCTTAATATCATAGGTTATGAAGTCACACATGATGTGTTCCATGGCTTTGTAGTAAATCCTGAAGGGTCTGTTGATCCTGGGGTCTGAGGTGGGGACCACTTTATGAATGGCCATTTTACTCCTCCTTCGAGACAGGTATCACAAAAGCATGTTTCACTATTTATTAGGCATCATGGTAGATTTTCAGGACAATGGAAGTGGTATTTTTGTGTTTTTAAGGGCATAATTTGGACATGTTACTTAACGATTTAGTGGGTTGGAGGGACTCAGAGATTTGTAGAAATTCAGTAAATGCTTCTATCATAAAATTGCAACTAAGCTTATCAATAAGTACATTCACTATGTATTTTAGGTCAGAATAGATGATGGAATTTTTAATTAATTCTGAGCACTGTTTGGTGTTGTTTCCTAAATTTCTGATGAAGTTAAAGAAGGAATTCTAATTATAATATGCTAATTTGTGTAAGTGCTGGCTTTGACCTTCCTGATGTCAGCCTTAAGTTCTCTGTTAATCATTTTAACAGAGTTCTTAATGCGGGTGGATTTGGATTTGCTATGAAGCTTCAGAAGTTTTTTCTTTTGTTATTAAAGAGCTTCTTTACATTGGTAGACAACAAGAATGGTTTATTTTTGAGTTTCCCATTATATGTAGTTCTAGTAGGGTCTGCATGATCATACCTTTTATAGGTGGGCATAGAATTTGTTGCATATGCTGCCGCTAAAACTTTGCAAGGATTGGTGACATTACAACTAAATTTTGATTGCTCATCACAAAGTTTGAGTTGGTTCATTCGTTTGAAGTCCATAAATTCACAGGCATTGTGTTATTAATACTTCTGGCATTGCACAGAGCAAGTTTGATATAGCTTTGATGGAAATTTTCTGTAGGTTCATCAACTATGTCGGAATGTCCAGTATTCAGTTTCTGCCAAAAAAGGCACCAATGGAGTAGCTTGGGTCTTGGCTAATAATCAAAAAACATAGAATGACAACTGTAAGTCATTCTTTGTGAAGCAAGTCGATCTGTCAACCATCGCATCCCATGCTGACACATAGTGAGCACTCTTTGAATGACACCAAGTACTCAGCCAGTTGCTGAAGCCAATTATTGTTTCTTTGCATTTGGTTATCATTCTGGGTGAAGGAAGCATTCCATTCAGGACTAGAGTCTTGACTGCATTAGACACATTCATAATGTGACCCCACATGTCTCTGTGCACATCCCTGGTGGTTAAGTGCCGCAAGTTATTCACACTCACATGGACCACCATGTTGTCAAATTTATATTTACTTAGTGTAAGGGATGGAACAGCCCTTGTAACATCATAAATCCTAGCATTTGATAGCCAATTAACTGTTATTCTGTTCTTGTCCAGACTTGTATGCATGGAGTCAGTTTTCATGATAATTTGTAGAATATTCCTATTTGTATAACTGAGTTAGGAAAATGGCAATTCTAATGGCAGATATATTAAATTTCCCTCCCAATTTTCCTAGTACTGGTTTAGTTAACTGCAGCTTTTATTCATAATCTGTTTAAATGGCATCTTTTCACTTTTCTTAAACTTTAATCCATTGATATTTCATACCTATTGCTCTATTTACCAAATCTTCTGTTACAGATCCCTCAACTTTGACAACAATGAGCTAGACCCTTTTTACCCAATGGCATTCTAGTCTTGATTCTTAACTTAAAATCTTCAGCAATAATTATAACATTAGACTTTGTGAAGAAATGAGAAATAATCTGTACAGGGATTAAAATAAGGGTCAAACACATGCAGGATATGTAGAGTACAGCAAATAGTGAAATGTAAAGAGGCATGAAAAGACACTGAGAATGATTGAAAAACAAAGAGAAGGAAGAAACAAGCATAGTTTACTGTGAAGCTGAACATAACTGTAAGAGACAAGAAGAAGAAACGTATGGAATGGCAAGACAAAGAGAGAGACCAGTGAGGTATAGGTTGTGGCCAGAAAAAGATGGCAGAATGAGGAGGCTCAAGGGAACACTGGAAAAAACACTGATAACTCCTTTTAATCAAGGAAAAGAGAAGTGTTCTTTAAGTATGGAGAAGACACAAACAAGGTGAGCAGAGTCTGGATTGTATAAAACAAAAACTTCTCATTAGTGTTTACTGCGGAAAAACACATCTGGTTGTATGGGTAAACAGCTAAGGTGGCTTACAGCTGAAAAGAGACAAAGGGGTTAGAGGGCAATTAAGACAAGCAAGATATAGAGAACTGATGGCATTTAAGCACAATGCATCAAGATGGCTGCAGACCTCTCCGTGCAGTTACTAACAATTAAAAATTACTTACTACCAATATTACACCTAATATTTAATAAACTAGTATAATACAGTTTCCTGGTTGTGGAAAATATATACTATAAAAACAATATATAAAAAGATAATAAAAGTGATGTTAACAACTATAAACCTATTGGCTTCACTTCCATTCGCTGTAAATGCTTTGAAAGATGCATTACTGAAATACTGGGAAACAATAATAAACAATAACACAGATATTGCCATTTTTGGGCTTAGATCAACATGGTTTTGTAAATGGTAGAGCTAGCTTGACAAGTTTATTAAGTATTTATGATCAAATTACTAAGGCTCTGAATCTAGGCCTCTCATGTGCCATAATGTTCTTAGAAATAGCCAAGGCCTTTGACTCACTATATAATTTATCATAGCCTTATCAAGGCTAAGGTCAATTTATTCCTGATAAAACTGATTATATCATGGTTAACTGATAGATCCTAATGTGTTACCATACAGCACATAAGCTCCTACACTCTTTCTATCCATCTTGGAGTTCCACAAAGCTCTGCATTTGGACCAATGTTATTTAATATTATATGTACCTCTATTACTAGATCTAAGAAATGTTGGATAAATAAGTATGCAAATGACTGTAAGATGGAGTTCATGGTACAAAATGAATCTGATATTTAATATTTTAACCAAGGCAGTACATGTAAATGGTCCATTTTGATCACTGTAACACCTTGCTAATTAAATTTAAAATAAAATAAAATAAAAATAAATTATCATATGAGATAGATTTGTGATTGGGGTGCAATACAGGTATATGTTTTAGTTTTGACAAATGCAATATAATGAATTTTGGAAATGTTTATTCACTAAAAGAGGTAATCCAGTATAAAGATTTGGGAATAATCATGACTGCTAATCTCTCCTTTGACACATGCTCAAATGATAAGTAATAAATATCCATCAAATGGGACACGTGTAAAAATCTTAGTGAAAGAGATGAGATTTGTAATGTGTTACTATATAGACATACATTTGGCCAATCAGAATACAGTAAGATTATATATATATATATATATATATATATATATATATATATATATATATATATATATATGATGCAGGTAACTGAATTATGTTGAGACAGTACACAGGAAATTTACCAAAATGATTCTTTTTCACAAATTACAATAACAGTTACAATAATAGATGCAAATACCTCAGTTTATTTACTATTCATTATTGGCATATCTGTGGTAAATTGATAATTGCTTGTAAAGTCTTTCCCAACTCTAGTGTTCAAGCTATGTTGGACATAAAAAGTTACAATTGTAGCTTAACATGGAGAAATCAGGCTATGCAGTTTAATTTAGGTACTATGAGGGCAGATTTGTGTCACTCTTATTTAACTCAAACTACCACTTTATATTAGAAATAGTAAACACTTAGAATCTATTAAGAAACAACCACATTCATGGGCAGATGGCAAAGTGGTTTATCCAGAAATCTTGGAGTCAGCATTATTAGATGTTCAAAATGACTTAATGCTAATGCATAACTTATGAACTTATGATAGATCTCTTTAACAGGTTTCTGAAACTGGACTGGAAGCAAGCAGCAGCTATGCCTATGTACAATGTGGAGCAAAACTCTATCCAGGAAACCATCAATAAATGACCCTGCCTTTACTGCTTTGAAGAATGATGGATATCACCCTGAAGTTTAGACTCATGAGATCCTAGAGAAAAGCCACCTGTTTATTAATTATGCCATGAATTTATTCCAGGAGGTGCTTGTCATATTAACCTGATCTAGTTGCATAACTGGTTTAACAAGAAGGTGTATGGTAACAACTTTCAAATGCTAAATGTGTGCATGTAGGGAGTGAGAAGAGTGAATATTAAAATGTTATAGGGACAGAGAGGTCATTAGAAAGCAGGCAGCAGACAGAGGTAGTGAGAAAGGAATTAAAATGGAAAAAGTGACAAGTGGTATTTCATAGGGATTAGTCCTGTGTTTAATGCTTTCTGATCACATTCAAAGCATGGAAAAACTGGACCAGTATCCTTATAAATGATAACAAATTTGTTGTTATAAGATGAGAATACAAGCATATTGAGGGAAGAAGCTGTTGGCACAGTTTATGAGGTGGCAACCCTGTTTCAGTCTTTCAAGGGCATGAAGCTGATCCTAGGGAATGTGATATGCTCTAACATGGCCTTATGAACTATAAAAGGATATGGGGATTATTATAGAAAGTGCATCCAGTGCTCACAATTTATTTTATAATTTTATATATGTTTATGCAAACATTAAACAGGTTTTAAGTATACAGCATGGGTTTATGTCAAAATATCAAGTTTTTAGAAACTCAAACTTTATATCATCAAGACCATATGTTCATATTTCTGAAAACTCGAGTGAAACAAAACAACAAAAATCTACATTTTTCCAGGTGGGCAAAAAACTTGATCATCTGACATAAACCATAGCACACTCCGTATAACAAACTGACTACTCTGTGCCTAAAGATCACCAATAAGATATGCAGTCTCTGAAATAAATAAGGGGGGGATGACTGTGCAGCACAGATGAGAAGCATACATTATTTATTTATTTGTCTTTGTTGACCAGGAAAAATCCGACTAGGTAAAACCCATTTTCTGTGGAGGACTGGAGAGAAAAGATCCACGTTTAAGTTCCACATGATGTGCATTTATAATTGCAAGGTAAAACATCTGTACATGAGCTTATTTACATGATTTTTTAAATAGTTTTTCCAAGAACATAGCATTTTGACACAAAAACAAGAGAGAAATTAATGTATATTGGCTAATTATTAAATAGAACAATAAAATCCAATAATAGTTAATACATTTATAGAATGATGGCTGCAGAGAAAAGGTCAGACTGGGATGTTTTTGAGGTTAGTAATAATTTACAGACAGACAGGTAGTAACTTAGCTTAAAAACTGATGAGAGATATGAAAGAATAAATTATGGAAACATGCAGGAGGATAATTATAGACAGTGTAGATACATCTAGCATTCACCTATTGCACTTCTTTCATACCTGTCAAAAACACTAGAAAAGTGTATCTAGAAACAGCTTCTCTGTCACCCCAACAAAAACAAGTACTGTATTTTATTCTTCATGGGCACCATCAACAAGTTAGAGACTCCAGTTAATTTGCTTCCACTTTATTTCTTGACCAATCATAAGTCTTTGACACTGCATCCCATATCAAACTACTACAACAAACGTGCTCATTAGGACTATCACTCCCTACACTTCCTGGTTCAACAACTATTTATGTGATAGACAGTAGTCTCTAGTCTGTAAAGTGTCAGGACACCCTCTTTCTCTACCTGCCTGTCATCATTAGGCAAACCAAAGGCTCTGTCATTTGTATTCTCCTTTTCAATATTTTCTTAAGCAATCTTTATACCTGTTCCCTTATTCAATACACTGATGACTCTATACTTCACCTTTAGCAAATGACACAATAATCCTTTACCCTCATCAAAAGGTGGCTCAGCAGTGTCCACCTATTACTCATTCCCAATAAAACCAAGTTACTCTAATTCTTCCCAAAATCACATATAACAGATAATGCAAATTTCAAAATTGAGTTGCTAAACAATATAGATACTGAAGTTGTTTCTTACAGAAAATTGCTAGGAATGATAATAGATGATAACCTTAAATATGAACTCCATATTAAATTTGAACTTCATAGTCAAAATAACATAAAAAAAAACTTCTTCCAACATCCACTTAAATCACTTTAGCAACCACCTGCCTCCTACCTTTACTTCTCTATGAAGCTCCAGTTCTTACTAGTCTTCAGGCCTCACTCAAAACCAAATTAGAACAGCATTACAATAAAGTGGCAAGATCTTCTGCCAATAAACCATATCAGACCCACTACACTTAAGGCACTGAATTGGCTGAACTATCACATCAGCTGGTTTATACTCACAGAATCATACATAAACCCTCATCATGCCCTGGTCTCAGTACCCTACTGCACATGTACTTCCATAATAGCTCCTTCCAATCAAATGACAAACAGCTCATTTATGTCTATAAACCTCAACCATCTCCTGGTCTTAGTCTCACTCTGCTCTGTAGCCATATTTTGTAACTCAGTTCCAGTATCCATTATTCAATAAATCCACATTCCTTTAAATATAATCTGAAATAATTTTACCTAAGTCTTGGCTTTACTCTTACTTTAATTCTGGTTAGAACCCTCCTTGGCCAAACTGGTTTCATGAATGGTGCCCTATTTTATCAAGCTATGCCACATCATAATCTGACCTGTTTTTCCCTTTCCACATTTCAGATCT
Organism: Protopterus annectens; assembly: GCF_019279795.1. NCBI lineage: Eukaryota > Metazoa > Chordata > Ceratodontiformes > Protopteridae > Protopterus > Protopterus annectens. The sequence continues at coordinate 1,255,303,544 of NC_056735.1, read as the reverse complement.
TGTAAACTGTCTAACTTCTTTCTCTTCTGATATGATCATGTTTCTTTATGCCTAAATCTACTGTATATTATTTCCATACTTCCATACCACACTCATACTTTTTTTCTGTGATCACCACCCTTGTTTGTCTATGTGACACCAATGCCTTTATGATGCCCAAGATCCTACGTGTGCTGTAGTTACAGTCTTCTTTCTTTGCAGCCTCATATTTTCACCTTATATTTCCATAATGTATTTTTACTTATGCTTATTCTTATATAAAAATGTAATTTAGAAATATCTAATTTTTTTTTCACTCAAAGCTTCTCTCCCCAAGGCTCTGCTGAAAATGGGTTCTTTAACTCTGTTGGACTTTCCCAGAATACAAATGTCAACAAATAACTAAATGAAAAAAAAATGAGGACAGATGCTCTATAATTAAGAAAGGTACCAATCCCTGAGTGTAGAGAACAGGCATCATGAAACAATAATCACCATTTGAAGCTAGTAGGAAACATTAATGAAAGTGGGCTTTGTGTGTGTTACAACACCATCTCAGAAGAGCAAGCCACATCAAAATGTTGATGGGTGCTTCTACTACAAAGAGAAGGCAGCAAGAGGAAAGATTTACTGGTTTTACACCATGAAACAAGAGGTGGACACATGGTAAGTTCTACAACATAGTGTCTTCCACCAGCATGCACCTGACCATACAAGTTTTGGGGTACCAGAAGCACTACACAGGGTTAGAGAAGAGGCCAGCACAATATCTGAGCCCCTTGTTAGGTCATACAAATGTACATCAGCATAGTGGGTGATGAGACCATACACATCTATCCCACCAAAGGCACTGTGTGTCAAATGATTCTGCAGAATCTGGAGAACCTACCATCCATACTAAATGTCATAGGTGCCATGGGGGATTACCACCTTGACCTATTCCCAGCACAGATGAGCCACTTTATCTACAAGGTATTGTACCTGAACAAGAGACTGTGGTCCTAATACTGTCCACAACTGCCAATTGGCATGATGTATTATACTCATAAATGCAGATGATGGATATCCACAATCTGTCATCAGTTTTACTTAACACATGGGTTGATTGGTACTTGGAACAGGAAGTTTCTCCATCTAGTGATGGTACTACTGTCCCACAAATGTTTATCAGTATATTTCGTGGTGTGTAGCTGCAGTATGGAGTTGGTAGAATAATAGATTCTGAAACTAACTACATCCAGAGCTGTGTGACTATAAACTGACAGCTCTGAAGTTCATCTGGAAGAATTTTCAGTCAACCATAGTAAAGAATATAAATTTACCTAACCCAAATCCAATGGAGTTAAATGCAGACCCACCACCTTGCTTGCCAGAATGGAAGTGCCCCAGATTCTCATTACAGGCCCACCATTAAATCACCATTTCCTATACTGTTTCCTCTGATATCCCAGAGGCAATGGCATTTCTGCATTCAAACTGCTAGCATTCCGAATACCAAAGTTAAGACTCTTTCAACACAATTATATGTAAGGGAGAGATCATTGATTAGAAACAAGGTGCCATTGATGCTTGTCCACCCACCCCACTATGACATCACATATTGGAACTTCCAAGATCTAGTCAGCACCTCTCTGCGCACTATGAAACTCTATTGTACACATGTATATCTGCTGTTGTCTAAGAAGGTATTAGCTATGACTGAGCTGTTTCCAGGAAAAAAAAAAGACTATGATAGAAGAACTCCAAGAGCAGACTCATTAGGTGGAATCCCTCCCTAAAATGCGAGCATATGTCTTTGATCCAACTTGCCCTGGAAATGTGCCAGTGACATTCTTCCATCGCTTCTGTATGTTCTGGCCAATGAACTACACCTATAGAATTTTGAAAATCTATTCCCTCTGTTCTCAGCAGTAATAAAACTTTTGTGTTCTGTGTTCTGTTTGCAGAATTTGACATTTTAATACTGTTGCATACACAGTATGTTTTTGACACTCTGCTCCTGTCTTTCTGTGGTCACATAAATGGTTCTGAATGTAGCTTTGTTTTCATTTGTTCTGGATCACTGCTATCACTGTCAGACATCTGTGTCACCGTTTGGTCCGACATCCAAAGTGACGATGTTGTAAATAAAAAGAAGGATACGATATATAAATGAGCTTTGGTCTACTCTGCCAACTACTGTAAAATTCTCATGCTGATTCTTTCCAAATTTGGGATTTCTGTGTACTCGTCTCAGAAAAATGGGAATTTAGTGTCCATTTTCATTAAATAATGTATTTGTTACCAGAACTTAACATTTCAGTAGTTTGACAGCTGGAGAAGAAATCATTTACTTCAAATGTAATCAGTTATTCAGAATCTAATGTTTGATTATTTTTATTTAGTATAACTACTTGAGATTTAACAAATAACTAGAAAATATAACTGAAATAGTTATAAGACTTCCAATTATGTATTGTTTTGCACAGCTGAATAGATTAATAAGATAAACAGTGGAAATAAATTAATAGAACATTTTGATTAATAAAATTAAAGCTAAATGCTTCCCAAATTATATTATTACTAGAAGCTTATAGATTTAACAGTTTTTCTTCTCAAAAATGATCCTATATTGCTTTTCTGTTTTCTACAAGCTAAATAGTATTAGGAATCCACTGGAATAATAACTCTCCAGATTTAGTAAAGAATATAATACAATATACATCCCCTATCAGCTGAAGCAACTTTGCTTTGAGTAAGAAAGTAAGAAAGTTTTAATAATTATTCAGCACTTTTGTCTCACTCTGTGAATGGATTAATTCTTCAGAATAAATTTCCAGTGTAAAGCAAATGTTTAAATAACAATTAAAAAGCATTTCACTGAAAACAAATATTTACCAATTTGCCCTATAACAGCAGCAGGTAAAAAAAAATTCTAAACAATTAGTGAAAAATTGAAAGAGGTTTATAAAAATTCCAATAAAATCTCTCTATATGAATTTTTAAAAAAATATTTTACCAAACAAATCTCCTTATATAGAAGCAAAAAGGTCAAAGCATTTTGTCTTACTTAACTACAGTATATATCAAGCCAGAATCATGGTGTATAGGGATAAAACCCTGACTATGGCCCAAGTGACCTGACTTTGATTAGAGGCTGGTGCATCGGAAGCACTGGCAGGGTTGCCTGGGCATGTCCTGGGATGAGGGGCATGTACACAAGGTACACACAGAGGTCAGAGTTCCAAGATGAAGGGTGGGGAAGCAACTGCAAAGTTCTTCTCACAGATGGGCAGGGCAGTCTCCAATGTAAGCTTGTTGCGGAAGCTCCACCTATAGGGTGTACTGCTTATGTTTGGGGGTTGGCACGACAGCAGAAAAAACACACGTGTCAACAGTATGATACAGACTCGAGATGTATTGATCTCCTTTTGGGCCAAAACCATACCTAGCCACTGTCCAGAATTTAACAGAATGTCTAGATTTTTAACTCATGTTTTTGGCCCCTTCTTCCTAAACTTTGTAGTTTTCTGGAAAATCATTGAAGTTACTAAATAATAACAAAAATTTGAGTTTCACGCTCTTTCTTTTGATAAAGCATGCTAATGACATGCTATTCTGCCAATTTTCTAAGTTTATAAGAGCAATATTTAAAATCTATTCCTGATTTTGCCCCCCCCTCCATTTTTCTCTTTGTCCAGAACTTTTGTGCTACTAGGTTGGGAGATATGGCCCCAACCCTTAAATGAGGTAGCATGGGGGAGGCCAGCAGATGGAGACAGACCTGGTGATCAAGAACAGATAGCACTGTTTACTTATAGTCAGCTGCTGGAAACAAAAATAATCCTAACAAACTGTAAGGGGTCAGAGTAGGCAATAATGGCAACACATAGTTGTATTTTGGATGGAGTTACTTTAAAAGTCTCAGCTTTAACAGGCACCTAATATCTGTGAATTTATTATAAAACAGACTCTACTTCACCAAGTGAGAATAAAGTGCTTAACTATTATAAAACGATTATTTTTCCTGCTTGGAGTGTGAATCTTCCAACTTGATAGTGTACATAGATTTGTTTGGCTGCATGAAGGGCTGCATTTGTTGGAGGTGGGACAAGTGACCTTTAATGTTTTGATCTCTGACATGAAGTGGATACCAAACTATGGTTAGTTTTTTTGTGGATAACACCAGCATGAATAGCTATAGCTAAGAATAGTTGGACAAGCTTGGCAAAGGTTCTGAAAAGGCTGACAGCCTGGAAGAAGAGAGGTAACTGAAGTTTAATGCAAGTAAATTTAAGATGAGAAAGAACAGTACAAGCTGATGATGGTACCTCCTAGGGCTAGTGACAGGAAAAACTTAGTTATAATTACAATTGTGCCAATAAATCACCAGCTGCAGAATGAAAAAGCAGTAGTCATGGCCAGAAGAATGCTGGAATGCATCTTCACGGATGTAGGCTCCAGAGACAGAGAGGCTATCATAAACATCTATAGGACCAGGGAAAGTTTGTACTTAGAGTGCTACTTGCAGTTATTGAGTTAATATAAAGATAAGGAAATAAGAGTATTAAAGGTTTAGAAGAATAAAGTGAGGGTGATAAGGTACATGAAAAAAACGTGAGTACACACACCAAAATGGCTAAATAATATCATAAAACAGGACTCTAAGAAACCTTGCAATGTCCCAGCTTTGTCTCATTAATAAACTCCTGTTCCCCTCAGTTGGTCTTATTTTAACTCTTATCATTAACTGAAGCTCCTTGGGTCTTTGGATCCTCACTAGGACACTTGGTTCTTATACCCAAAATGTACATTTATGAAGATTCAAAGTTTGCATTGACCACTTGCAAACTATGGATGAAACCCCCTTTCAAATGATGGTATATCCCCAAATGATATTCATTTAAGGCATAATCAATGACTCATTTTCAAAGTGACTGAGAATATTACTGTGAAATAACTTAATTCCTATCTTCTACCTGCCACTCGTGAACATCGTTAGTCCTCTTCTCAGATAACCTAGCATTATCTGTCTTACGTCTGAAATCTAGGTTCATTGCTTCATAGGAGATCACTAGGTTAATGGCTTAAGAGCAATTACAAGCATAGCCGATATAACCCAATTTTCCCCAATATATAGCTCTAGGGACAAGAGTATGGCATGGATTTTTGTCCATGCCTTGAGTATCTTACATATTGCCCCTATCCATAAGGGACATAGGCACTACGCCAGATGTGAATTTGTGATTTCTCATCCATTGATCCAAGCTGCATTTGAAGAGGACCAGGGAAAGGGTGGTTGGTGTATTTAAAAAGGCTCTGCATAACATAAATAGAGGGTATGGAGAAGATATGGTTATCCATAGTTATAATAAAGTGTTTAATAATAAGGTAAATAAAAAAATACTTATAAAGGTAGTACAATAAAGAGAAAGGAGTTATTTAAACATGCTTCAGAAAAAAAATGTATGCTATGTCTCTAAATATACTCTATTTTCAGATAAGCATGCTCAATTGTTACAAAATTATTGGAAAATAGTTAAAAGAGAAGTTTCTTCCTTGAAAGAAGTTACATTGTTATTTTCATACCAATGTGGTCGTAGTCTTAAAGATTTTTTAGTTCATAGTACTTATAGAAGACCACAGGAATTGGTTACCAAAGGAATTAAATGTGGGGGGATCTGTCCATTGCGGGAAGTGTATGATATGTAAATATATAGTACCAACTTTTAACACTATTAATGGAATTAAGTTCCATAAGGGATTTTTTCTTGTAAGAGTACAGGCATTATTTATGCCATTAAATGTTCTTGTCATAGTTTCTACATAGATGAAAGTAAAAGAAGTCTTGGAGAGAGGGTTAAAGAGCATATAAGAGATATCATTAATAATAAATCTACTAGCCCTTTAGCAGAACATTTTAATCAATTACATCAGGGAGACTTTAGTAAACTAGAAGTAACAATACTTGAGCAAGTAAAAACAGATTATTTGAGTGAAGATACAATTAAATATGTATTAAGGAAAAAGGAATCTGTTTTTATATTAAAGTACAATACTTTACATCCTAGGGGCATGAATAAGAAATGTAACTGGAAAAGTTTAATTGAATAAGCCCTATAGGATATTTTTTTAAAGTATAACAAGTCTAATTGATTAATTGTTTTATTGCTTGATTGGTAATGAATTTAATTATTGGTGAATGATTTCATATAAAAGCAATTCTTTTTTAAAAAGTATTTACTCTGTAAAGGCTGTTTTAAGCCGAGGCGCTAGGAGAGATTTAATTCTTGTGCTTTAAAAGTTTTGTATGCTGTTTTTACATTTGCTGGTGAGAAAATAAATTCTTCTGGAGGTATAATTCCTGGTTGTCTGTGGTAAAATACAAGTTTTTGGTTCCAGTGGAGTTCATAAATAGGAAGCCTGTTCCAAAGAAGGGGCAATCTCTGAGACACATATCTGTCTCTCCAGCATGATTTGTTTGAGTTGCTCTCTAAGTTTAGATCCCTAGACTGGGTGACCCTCATGCTGTTTGACTTATGGATGTTTAACAGCTTCATCAGGGCGAGTGCCTCACAGATCAGTCAAAGGTCACCCCTTAATAATCAGTAGGTGACAGAGTAAAGGGATAGGCCCTTTAATCTATCCACATAGGACATGTTGTTTACACCCTGTATTTTCTTAGTGAGGAACCTCTGAGGTCACTCCAGCTGCTGTAAGTGCCTAGGCAAGTACATGACAAATGGCGCATTGTACTCAATTTTGTTTTAATGAGGGTTGAGTACAGCAGGACTATAATTTCCTTGGATCTGGATGCCATACCTTTACTTATAAGTTGGTCACATAGAAGGACATCCTCACCACTAAGAACACTTGTTGGTTAAAGTTCAGGTTACTGTCTACCCAAGTACCAAGATCTCTCACCTTTAAGTCTACTCTTAGGGGTGTGCTATTGGTGGTGTAATTTACAGGGGTATTTGACTTCTCAAAAAGTATAATAATGCATCTTTTTGCATTTGGTTTTAGGCCATGGTTCTGGCACCAATCATTTGTCTGAACTAGACCCTTCTGAAGGATATCTATATCACTGGGGATGCAGGGATTGCCCCCAGTTTGCAGTCATCAGCAAACATTGTCATCCAGAGGCCTTCCACATTAGTCTTGACTTTATAGAAGTATATACCGAACAGGACTTCGCCCACTAATGAGCCATGTGACATACCACTAGTAACTGGCCTCTTGATAGATCTGGATTCACCCACTTTAACCACATGTGTCCTGTCCATGACCCAATTAGCTATCCACCTGGTGTTGTAGGGATTTATGCCCAGTTTTGTGAGTTTATTTATAATACCTGAATGGAAAATTGTGTCCAATGCCTTGGCCAGGTTGAGGTAGGTGGTATGTACTGTTTTACCCTCATCCATGATTTTAGTGACTGTCTCAAAGAAATCCACCAGATTCAGTAGGAATGACCTGCCCTTGACCAAGCCGAATTGGATCAGTTCCATGTTTGGAGGTTTCTTGTGTCATTATTTATCAGGTCCATGATTATTCTTTCCATGGCTTTACATATAAGACTAGTCAAATGTATGGGTCTGTAATTTCCTGGGTCAGTAGATGGTCCCCCTTTATACAGAGGGATGACTGCTGCTGTCCTCCTCTCTATCAGGACAAAGCCAGTCTGAAGGCTGTGATTAGATCTTACTGGGACTGATAAGTCCTGATTTAAGTTGTTTAAGAGACAACCTGCTATATCATCAGGCTCCAATGAAGGTGTGTTTTCAGCTTTAGAGATCACAGTGGCAACCTGCTCTTTAGTGATAATTGGCGGTGTAGTGGTGGAGGGCATTTCTTGGGGGAGAACTGTGGAAGATGGTGAGGTGAAATTTGAGATGAATTTGTTGGGCAGCAGATTTGCTACATCTTCTGGCTGAGTGTAGATGAAGTCAGCTACAATTAATTCCGCACATTGTTGGATGTTTCCCTAAAGATCGTAGATGTAACTGAAAAATGCCTTATGGTAATTCTTAGCTTTGAAGGCTATTTTTATATCAAAGTCTGCTTTCAGAGACTTATTTCCCCGATTTACTCATTTAGACTCATAAGAGACTTTTTACTCTATTGTGCACATTCTCTCTTACTTCTTGACAGGATTTTTTTTTTTTTTTTTTTTTTTTGAACTAGGTTTATTTTGGTCTGGTTTTGCTATTTCTTTCCAATTGTTTATATGTTCATACAGGGCTTTTGTGTACATCTCTGCATAGGTTTCTGTGTTTTCTGGATTTGGAGGAGTTTGGAAATGAACTATGCTGTCCCCTTAATAGAGGGTAATTTACCCCAGAGAAAGTTTTTATGGTTAGGCTAGTTTTACCTTTATTTCAAGGGAGACCACATTGTGATCTGATCTTATCTGTGAAGACTTCCTACTAGGGGCTGCAGCACTCTCCCATATTTGTGAGTACCAGATCTAGGATATTTGTTCTGCTAGTGGGAGTGCAGAATAGCTGCCCCAGGGCCTGTATGTTAGTGGTCTGTATGTCTCCAATTAATGGAGGGGTAGTTAAAAATCATAAATGAGTATGGTATTGGGCTAGATGGTGAATGATTCTGGTAACTTCAAGTATGACGTCTGCTTAAGCATGTCATACTGTTTGACCAGTCATGAGGCGTGCTTATCCTTTATGTAGATAGTTACAAGTCCACCTTTTGCTCTTTCATGTCCAGTTGGTGGTCGGAACACATGAAAGGCATTATAGCCATACACTACTGGTGTGCTTTCCATGGCTTTGAACCATGTTTCAGTAACTGCACAAATGTCAGCATTCTCCAGGGTGAGGGGATCTTCTAGGGAGTGCAGTTTCTTGCTCAGCTCCTAGCATTAACTTGTCCTGAGTAACATTTGTTATGTTGGAAGGTTTGTTAGGCAATGCCAGATAAGGGCACCATAGGGGTGGATAATGTTTTGCACAATACCCGAAAGCCTAGAGATGACAGGTGTAGACCATCTCTGGCAAAGCAGCGTGGCCTGTTAACCATGTCCTCCCAGGCTGACAAGTATTGGACCCCTTTAGAATGACACCAGTAGCTAAGCTAATTGTAAAAGTCAATCAATGTCTGCTGGTATTGTGGCATCATCCTTGGATGGTAGAATGCTATAGTCCTAGGAGGTATGTCTCAGCTCATTCACGTCCACATGGACTATGATTGAGTCACACCAGTACTTAGGGGTAAGTGACCTGAGTGCTTGTGTGGTCTGGTGGATCCTGGCCCCTGACAGGCAACTAATTGTAACCTTCTCTTATTCAGCCTGCTAAGAGGGACATCAGTGTGTCTCACAAAGGAGTCTCCTATGACCAGAATGTTGGGTTGTGGAATGCTGGGATTTGAAACACAATATGATTAGGCTTTATATGATGCAATGGGTATTGTCTTGTTTGTATACATGCAGAGTTTCTGAGGACTGCACCTGAGAGGCCTTTGAGGTTTGGGTAAGTTACATGTGAGTACCTCTGCATTTGTGGGTCTATGCGTGTGGTCCTTTGTGGCTGTAGTGAGTGATGCATGTGAGTTGCTCTCACATACTGTATTAGTCTGTTTGAGAATTAAATGGTTGTCAGTGTACATAAGGCAATTGTTACATTGCCTCAGGATGCCCATGTCCACCAAAATGAATGTAGAGATAGCAGGAAAGGGTTCATCCATGACTGCAGCCCCTAATATGTACTGCAAGGGATAGCAGTGGAGGGTGTTTGTAACCAGATGAGGGAAGGCACCAAAACAAGATGATCTCTGAGCAGCAATTGTCCTGAGTGCTATAATAAGGTAACATAGACCTAAATAGTTCTAACTAAAGATGAAAATACTGCTCGCCACTCAACATGGGACTGAGGTAAGTTCTAAGGTGTTTTTATAGGGAAATTTCAACTACTGGTGATTGCTTGTATACAGGGCACCAGTAATTGCTGCTGCTTGAACGGCACCTGTGCACAAACACAAGGCAGGTTTTACACCAACTATGGCCTAAGGATAATCAGGTAAGCAAACAGTTAGCTTTCCACCAGTAATTCCCAGCTCAGATAGGTGAAATCAGAACTCTTCTGCCACAAAAGTGCAGATTTTGACCCTGGTTTGAACTGCTTTGGAGCCCAGGGTTTAAGGAACCACAAACAGATGCCTAATACCAGCTAAGAAACACTAATTACAATGCAGTTCAGAACAGCAGCTCTTACAGCAGTTTAAAAATGCAACGTTTAATGTTAAAGAACTGCAATAAATAAATAGCACAGTAAACTTTTACAGTATAATGAAAATAAGGTTTGCGTCTATACAGGGCACTGTCATGGTGAGCAGCTCCAGCTGACTATTGAGCCCTCTGGCTAATAAGAAGACTACACTTAGAGCCCCTTTGTGTTCCTCCCAACTCAGACAGACCAGATGAACACTTACTGATACTAGATGAATAATCCCAATCCTCCTAATGCAAAAGCACAGTGAAAGATTGTCTGAGTGAAATGCTACCACAAACAAATTTAAACGTAAGTGAAGGCAATAAGTAATTCAAGATCACAGCAGTGTACTTTAAATAGCTTATAAAAGTGAGATTATTAAAAAAAAATACTTTACTTTGTAGAAAGGATCCAAAAGCCACTCGTGTGCAGAATTTAAAAAGGCAGTAAACAAGGCAATGGAAGGTTGGGCGGGAAAAATAATCAGCAGGGAGTTACCAATAGTGCTTGTAGTTTTAGCAGGCCTGGAGTCTTCTCAGAAAAGATATCCTGATACACTTTATATGCCATGCTTTGTTCATTTTATGTTTCTTTATTGTATTTCTATCATGATACACTTTATATGCCATGCTTTGTTCATTTTATGTTTATTTATGTTATTTCTATCATGATACACTTTATATGCCATGCTTTGTTCATTTTATGTTTCTTTATTGTATTTCTATCCTGATACACTTTATATGCCATGTTTTGTTCATTTTATGTTTCTTTATTGTATTTCTATCCTGATACACTTTATATGCCATGCTTTGTTCATTTTATGTTTCTTTATTGTATTTCTATCCTGATACACTTTATATGCCATGCTTTGTTCATTTTATGTTTCTTTATTGTATTTCTATCATGATACACTTTATATGCCATGCTTTGTTCATTTTATGTTTCTTTATTGTATTTCTATCCTGATACACTTTATATGCCATGCTTTGTTCATTTTATGTTTCTTTATTGTATTTCTATCCTGATACACTTTATATGCCATGCTTTGTTCATTTTATGTTTCTTTATTGTATTTCTATCCTGATACACTTTATATGCCATGCTTTGTTCATTTTATGTTTCTTTATTGTATTTCTATCATGATACACTTTATATGCCATGCTTTGTTCATTTTATGTTTCTTTATTGTATTTCTATCCTGATACACTTTATATGCCATGCTTTGTTCATTTTATGTTTCTTTATTGTATTTCTATCCTGATACACTTTATATGCCATGCTTTGTTCATTTTATGTTTCTTTATTGTATTTCTATCATGATACACTTTATATGCCATGCTTTGTTCATTTTATGTTTCTTTATTGTATTTCTATACTATGTTTATTTATTTAATTTGTTTATCAGGGTAGTACTCTGTTCACAATAATCCATTTGCAGGCACATCTGGAATGAAGAAGTTCACAAAAAAAATAAAATGGTACAGATGTTGTTTTTTGAATGGTATGCTTTTCTAATATGATGTACTTCTATACACAAAGGTCTAATAACTAGAATGTGTCAACCTTTTTAAATATTGTGTATTATTCCTCAGAGTAGTGCTGTAATATAAAGGTAACTAGGTGTTTTCTTGTCTGTAGATTTTTTTCACTTGGACTGTACTAAAAATGGGACCTCTTAGATGGAAACTATTGGTTAATTAATGTAAATAAATAAATAAATGTATGAAAAATAAATAAAATGCCTGGAGTGGGCTGCCAGAATGTGATAGTGCAAAGCAAAACAACAAGCTCATACAAGAAGCATGGGATACCTCATTAGAGAACTGAGACTGGATGGAGGGGTCAGTGAAAGATGTCAACAATGTATATGTGATGACCATTAATATTGTGTGAAGAGGGAAATGTCTTCAATGGGATAATAATTGCACATATTTTTTACATGATATTAAACTATTTACTCTGATCTTTTAAATTTTATCTTACAAAACATTTATTATTTATTTCATTGCACTAATCAAAGCCATTGACTGAACAGTGCAAGGATACATATTTAATGCCCCAAGACTTTAACAACATCAATGACTAATACATACCTGAAACATTAACACATTTTTATATTGCAAACAACAACCATAGTCCTCCAAACAAGAGTGGCAGAAATACTGTTCTTCTACACTCCTTACAATGAGCTGCTACCTTCCTGTCCGAGGTACTTAAATCAAAGATGTATATTGTGGTCTCTGCAGCTATGCATCATGCAGATGCTATAAAAAATACAAAAAAAATATGAATGATGTCTTCTGTCCCACAAGAGAGAATGTGTGTACAAGAACTGGCTAGACTATCCAAAGATCATGCAAAATAAACTATTTATTTATTTATTTATCTATCCTTTGTTGACCTAGTTAGTCCCACTAGGCTAGTAGCCTCTTTTCAGAAGAGACCCAAGGTAGTATTTGTACTACTAAGGGAAACATGGCCAGTGCATCTGGGAACTTTCCCAACTCGTCATTGTTGAGAGTGACACCCATTTTGCATAATTACTTCCTGTTTCCATTCCATGCTCGAAGCAGCCTGGAGAAATTGGGTGGAAGATGGAGAGAGAAGGAGATAATGGAGTGGTGAGAGAAATGGAAGAGAAAGCCAATACTGAGACTGTAGAATGTGTGCAGAATTATGAGGAAATGTTTTTGATGGAGATTAGTTGGTAAATGATGGATGTATAATTACAACCTTCCAGTCAAAAGGGTTCTAGGATGATTTACTTAAAGTAATAGTGATGCACAGTCAAACACAAAATGAACATATTTCCTGGGGGGACATTCTGGAGAAAAGACAAAAGTAGGATGCAGAGACAATCCTGAAAAATAATGGTGAGATGGAAAATAAAACATATGCAGAAGAAGTAAAAGAAGGCAAAAGGGGAGGAGAAGAAATGAAAAACACAGAAGAAAATGAGAAAATGAAAAATGGAAGAACACAGTAAGGATTCAAAGTAAAAAAGACAAAGAAATTTGACAGAAATGAAGTATGGGACAATTCAGTAACTCCTTTGGGTGCAAAAGCACATGAAGTAACAGCATTTATTTTTATTAACAAAAAGACATTTTGTGACATTGTATTTGAGACTATTTTTTCAATGGAAAAAATTTCTTGGAGAATATGAAAAAAAAATAAAGACTGTAAGCCATAGAATCTGTGATAAAAGTATTTAGCAGGGAAACAGAAAATGTGTGTACAATTTTGAATAGAGGTGGAAAAAGAGACTTTGAAAGGATATTTGAAAACATTATGTAAAGAAGTACTGGACAGTGCAAAAGTTTATGATAAAAGGTGTTTATGGACATGTGGATGGGAGTGTAATAAAAATAGAAAGAGAAAATAAATATATACTAAGCATGGTAAACATAGAGAATAATAGGGATATTGTAAAATACTGGGGACAACCCAAAACTTTTGTTTTTGTGGAAAAGAAGGATATGCAACTGTGATAAAAGAAAATGTTATACTTGTGGGGTAATGGGACATGATGGAAACTGTAAATTGAAATGTTATAACTGTAATAAAATTGGATATTTATGAATGGACTGTAAAAATGAAAATAGAAGTAAAGAAAAATAAAAAAGAAAGGAAAATGAACAAAGAATAGAAATGTTAGAAGTAGTAGAAATAGAAGAAAAATAGATGAGAAAAAATAATAAAGAATACATAGAAGAAGGCTCTGAAATAAATGAAGAAGACATAAATTGTGAGATAGTAAAATAAAAAAGAATTATATTGGTAAAAGGGTAAAGACAGAAAAAGAAAATTTAAATGGGCAAAAACAAATGAAAAAAGGACATAAAGGAAAAGAATGCATGCATGCAGCTAATAGTTAGGGGTTGTTATAATGGTTAAGCTGTTTGACTCACAGACACAAGATACAGTGTTTGATTCTCACCTTTGAGAGGCAAGTTTGCTAAATTTAGAATGGCCCTTTAAGGCAACTAGCCTTGCAATTAGCTATGAACCTATGAATCCATGAATCTAAGGAAAACGAAAAATTAAAACTTTAGAGTGGTTTCTGTAAATGTTAATAATATTAAATATACAGTAAGAAGAATAGGGATTTTGCAGTGGTGTAATGCATGTGATGCAGATGTAATGTAGATGTAATTATATGATTATAGTGATACAGATGTAATTGTATTAGAAGACACAAGATTTATAACAAATGAAATATTACAATCAGAGACTCTATGGGGAGGAAAGATAATCTGGAATTTGGGAAATGAATGATGTTCTGCATTCTGTAGAAACACACTACAGATATTAGATGTAACTTTAACAAACTGGGAAGATTAACCAGTGTAGATTTAAAATGGAAAGAACAAGTATACAGAATTATAACATCTGCTCATACTAATTGCAAAGAAAGGGAAAGCTTGTTTCATCAGACTTTAGATTATGTAGTGATAAATATGAATATCATAATAACACGAGACTTTAATTGTGATTTAAGGGGCAAGTGTAAAAAGGAAGGAAATGATATAAGAAAAATGTTAAAAGTTATAAGATGTGGTAAGTTAAAACTTTGGGAGAAAAATGTATAGACATATAAAAGGGGTATGTATAGAACCAAAACAGATTATTTTATATTATCAGAAAGTTTAGTTATAGGAGAAGGCGAGATAGTTTAAACAGGATTTTCTGGTCATCTTGCAATATGGCTAGAGGTATAGGAAAACAAGGAATATATAAAAATAGGTAAATTAATAAAAACAATAAATGAGAAAGCATGGAATGAAGAAGGAAAGATATTAGTAATAAAGTTCTGGAAAGATCATATTACTATGAAAACATTTTATAAAAAATTGGTCTGCATGGTGGATGATATTTAAAGAAAAATATAAAATATCTTTTTTTACAGTGGCAATATGATGTCAGAAAAGTAGAGAAAGCAAAATATAAAAGAACATATAATGATGTATTGAAAGATTTAGAACATAATGACAGAAGGTAATTTGACACCAAAAAATAATTATATGAAAGAAGTTGAGAAAAAAATACAAGAACTGTTATGTGAGCAAAGATATTTTTTACAAGGGAAAACAGAAGAAGTATTGAGTTACTTAATCTAGTAAAGGAAGATAGTAGTGTAATGAGAGAAATAAAAACGTAAAAGAAGACATAGAAAGAACCCCGGAAAAGATTATATGTACAGGAAATGTTTAAAGAAAAAAAAGGTAGTGAAGAAAAATGTTAAATAAACAAGTTAACAGAAAACAGAATAAGGAGTCAGATAAAGTATTAGGAGAAGTAAATACAGATTCATCTGCAGGACCAGATGGAATAGACTATGAACATTTTAAAAATTTAAGGTATTGGCAAAAAAATTTATTTTTTAAATATTTTGAATGATTGGTTAAATGAAGGTTTTATGTATACAGAGTTATGTAGTATAACATTTAGACTCATTTGGAAGAAGAAAGTTAGAACACAATTAAAAATTGGGAGACTGATAGTATTGAATAATAATGATTATAAGATCTTTATGAAAATAATACAAAAGAGATCTGAAGCTAAAATGGAAAATATTATGGAAAATAATATATATAGTATCAAGGGGAAGGCTTGTCAAAAATTACTGACGATAGAGAAATTGTGGATGACATTAACAACAGAAAAAAATTAGTCAAAATCATGATAGGAGACCTTAATAAGGCATTTGATACAACTGGACATGAACTCTTATGTGTAATAATGAAAGAATATAATATAAGTGAAGAAAGTTAGAGAATTATATATGTCAGTGTATAATAATAATAATAATAATAAAGTAAAAATACTTGTAAATGTCTGGCTAAGCCGAGAGGTACATATGAAAAGTAATGTAAGACAGGGATGCTCAATGAGCTGTATCCTCTTTGCATTAGTTATGAATGTGATACTATGTAAAATAAATTATAAAAATGAAGGAGGTGGGGAATTTAACACCTGAAGGTTAAGAAATCCAGTCCTGTTAACATATGCAGATGGCATTATAATAATTGCAAAAATCAAAATTTGGATAAAAGAAGTAATATGTTGTACAAATGAGTGTTTAGAGGTAAAACGGATAGCTTTAAATAAAAAGAAAAGTAAAGATTTATGTGATGTAGTAAAGATAGTTGGTATATATTTTACAATGAATAAAATGTCTGTGTTAGGTATAAAATTTGAGAATAAAGATGTAAGCAGAATTCAATGGGAAAAATAACAGAAGAATAAAATAAACTTGTCTTCTCTGGAGTACATATAAATTATCATTCAGAAAAAGGCTGATGGAAAAATAGTATACTTAGCAAGTATATTCATGTTGCCAACAGTATTTGAAAAGGAATTATTGCAGATATTTTTTTCAGTTATATGGGGTTCTAGATTAAACCCAGTAAAAAGAGGAGTTTTATATGTAAATAAATAGAAAGGAGGTAGAAGGTGAGAGTGATCATCTAAATGATAATGTATCAATAACTGAAATATTTGCAGAAGCAGCACTAGTTGAAGAGATTTACAAATTCCACCCGTGTGCTCTGATTGGTGAGGTGGGAGCACTAACAGTGTAGTAACTACCTGATTCTCACATAGGATCATTACTATACATCATAAACACTAATATCTTAGAGAAGTGCAAATACGTGGATGTGTTTTTTTGTTCTGATAAACTTACTAGACAAACCCTCCACCAAACTAGCTATAATTGTAACAATGCTTATACACAAACAGTAGACAAGATCTCCCAAATCTAGAGTAAAATTGAAACATATAAACTCCACAAGGAAAGCATGACAGGTGCAGGAGGTATGGAAGGTACAGAGAAGGTTTTATTTTCAGGTATAGTTCAAATGAATAATTTTATATAATATGGACAGACTTGTGAATACTTGGTCATAATCATTAATGGAAGAAAGGGACATTTTCCACTGCTGTCATTGTATTAATGCATTATACATTAAGTAAAAAATTATAGATGGAGACTGTAGTTTACATTTAAAATGTAGTGATTTGGCAGATTTAGAGTCCAAAACTGAGGGACTGAGACATGATATTAGACTTGTTGGTATGTACAATATAAATTTTAATGAAGTTTCTGGACAAGGGATTTTGTGTTGGGGTAAAAAGGCAATGATGTGTAATAACAGTCTTCCCAGACAGATTGTTGAACATAAGAGACTCCTTTAAAGTAGAAGTTCAGACTGAGAATACTTTTTGTTCTAATTTAAGCATATGGATATAGTGGTGAACTCCCCAGTAACTATAATACAAACAAAAATTAAAACTGTTCTAGATAAATGCTTTGGAAATCAGACTGAAATGTTGTTGACTTTTGATCATGCAGAAACAGTTGATGACCATAAAAATTACAGACTTTTGGGAACTGATAGAGGTAGAATTCAAAAAACACAAAGGAAGGATATTGATTTCAGTGAGAAAAGTCTGTCTACTATAGTGAAAAATAGGAAATGAAAGTGGAGGGCTGTTGGTGGAAATTTTAAGATTTGTTATTCATGTGATGAAAATGAATATGTTATTTGTACAAAACAAAACAGTGGAGTTTTAATTTTAGGTGACACTATGATTAGAAAGTCCATCAGGCCAGTTAGTAGTATTAACCGAGAATAGTCTTAGTAGATGCAAGTTACATGATATTTTATTAGGCTTACAGAAATTACTGACAAGGACGAGAACATTTTACTCTGTAATAATACACATGGGAGTGAATGATTTGATACACACTCCTTTATATTATATCACACACCTAAGCAGGTGCAGAATATGTATGAGATCTGGTCTAAACATAAAGTGAATTTATGACTCTGAAATTCTTCCATCACCAATATTGTCAGATTATTAGTTTACTAAAGTTGTGTTATTTAACAGATGGATGGCTAAATGTTGTAATGTTAAAAATGTGGATATTATTATGATATGGCATGATTTTTACATGAAAGATCAATTATTTGAAAGAGACAGGTTTCATTTGGGTTTTCATGGAAGAAAGATGTTGAATAAAAACATTCAGATGTTGCAAAGCATTTTTTTGGGGATTTCAGTTGAATGTTAAATGAGGAAATAGGAAGGGAGTCATAAGACATATTTTAAATGTATATTAGCCTAATGCAAGGAACTTAAATAATAAAATGGAGGAGTTTCACTTGTTCTTCATTGAAAATGAATATGATGTGGCAGTGATTACAGAATCATAGAATTCTAAAGGGACGAATTTGCTGGGCTGCACATTATATGACTGTTTAAGGGAAACTTGAAAAGGTGGTGATGTGGCAATATTTGTATCCAACAAATTAACACCCAGAATGAGGTAGATCAGAGTCATGAGATCGTATTTATGTAATTTCTGGGTAGCTATGATATAAATGCCTTGTTTATTAGTATGTTATAAAAATCCAACTTTATTTTATCTATATCGATATTTAGCTATTGAAGGATTACATAAGTATATGATCACTAACAATCTTATTATATCAGGTGATTTCAACTTTCCTAACAATAACTATAATAGTAGAACACATGAAATTACATTTGGAAGAGGAGTTCTATGATTTATTTCACGTAGCAATTTTGTACAGCTGATCAATTTTTCTGCAAGAGGGAATCATATATTATGGCTATTAATTACCAATGTAACAAATCAGATAATAAAATTTAAATAGTAAACATTTTTACAACACAACTACCCTAGTAAGCCACTCCCATGCTTTTAAACAGGTATATAAATGGAATGATGAATTTCCACAGTTTTTTTACATTTTATTTGGATTGGTGTTTGTGTGTTTTTAATAAAGAAGATTTGACTTGAACCAGCTTGTGCCTCCCTACTTTCATTACTGGATTTATGCTTTGGAAAGTTTTAAAGAAAGTATTTCTGCTACCTGTTATTATTTTGGATCTTCACAATATGGTTTCATTAAGTGCCTAAACTCTACGGAATTTTAGATCTTAGTGTATGTGTCACAGATCAGTGGAGAAAGGTGGGAGTGCAAGGTTGGCAGACAAAGGTTTCTATGGATGTGTGTGTGTGTGTGTGTGTGTGTGTGTGTGTGTGTGTGTGTGTGTGTGTGTGTGTGTGTGTGTGTGTGTGTGTGTCTGCATGTTTGTCTATGTATGTACATTCACGTGTGTGTCTATACATATGTGTTTGTGTGTATCTGTGTGACTGTGTCTAAATGTCTGTGTGAGTAACTGTGAGATCAGTGAGTCAATATGCATATACTTCTTGTGAGATCATTGGACAATGAGGTTAAGAAAGTCTCTTCTTTTCCCCACTGTTGTATGGTTATAGAATTAGTAAAAATTAACTTGCAGGACTGTGGGGGTTCAAGGGGACTTGATACCTGCAAACATTTTTATTTTCATTATTTTGAATGAGAAGTTGACAGAATGTGCCATCAGTGAATGCACTTTGATGAAGTTACTTTCAACAAAAGATTCTTTAGTGTAACTGACATCAACTCATGAGCAAATTTTTTGAAAATTTTCTGCAGTAACCACACCTGGTTTCTTCAGAAGCAGTAGTACTTTCTAATGAAACAGGATGTATTTCTCAATATTTTTTTTTAAATTGAAAATGACAATAAAATGAAAAGACTTAGAACAAAGTAGCAGCTCAGTTCCTATGATGCACCTGTAACAGCATACACGCAGTCTTGTTTAAAACTGTTAGTGATTGCAAAACTACATTATCTGATAAGTCCATTAAACAGTCTTTTACACAATGTAGTGTCTTTTCCAAATATAGAAACATCAACCAAAAGCCTTGGGAGACACTTGCAAAAACGCAGACAAAAGTTTCAAAATCCTTCACCACCAAAACCTCCTTTGGTGAAATAAAAATAGAATCTCTTTACTAGATTTCCTTCAGTTCAATACAGGCAACCTTCAGGTTTGCAGGTTTTCATTTACCAGGACTTCCACTGACAAATTTGAATATCCCACTGCACTCCAAACTCAGAGCTGTTTGCTTTGGCCTCTGACAACTTCTATTTAACAGTGAACTCCAGATTCCTCTAGACTCCCATTTGATTGCTGCCATTTTAAAAATACTTGCTGTTAAATGAGTGCAGGATGCTAGCCAATTTCCAATATGTAAGCTCAAATATGCTCAGCAGAAGGGGTCAGTCTCCATTACTCTTCATTATTATATGTTCTAAAGTAATAGCTTTCCTATGTCTTCTTCTTAATCCACATCTATAGCATGTCACTGACTCATCCCTAAAATCTCTCATTTTGCCCTTTGCACCTTACCTGCTGGACATTCACCTGATGTAGCCACTCTGCTATGTTAATAACACACTACAAAGACTTTCTTTAGTTTGTTTGTAGGCTACTTACTGTGAAATGCAAAATTAAACTTCACTTCCCACAGCAAAATTAAAAACAATAATCATACTTTTGCACTGCATTTTTAAATAAGTCAATGTGCAGAATTCAGAACTTATAAACTCTCATTATTATTTTAGCAAGTCTCTTAACAGAACAGAACAGTCCTATTTCAGAAGTTCAAGTCAAACTACTGTAAAACAATCCTCGTGTATTTTCCTGTTACTCCTTGACTCCTTTTCTTACTGCTTCCTTAGGTCAACAGCCCACCTTTATCTCCTGTTTCTTCCCCTGCAAAAGGCAACTCATACCAGTGACATTGCCCTGCGTTTGGTCTCTTCCTGCTTTTGACTGCTGCAGTACAGTGTTTGACCTATGACCCTATGGCAACATAAATATGATACTGCCTCTTCACCCACAATGCAGGTTTATGAGAAATTGTACAAAAAGGATCTAAGGTATGGACAGCTGGAAGCACATTGCTTGATTTTGCCTGGGTGACACTTGAAAAGAGGCTTGTGGATAGTGGTTTTAATTTTTTTTTGTTAGTTGAAGGAAGTGTGAGATTGTGCAGCATATTACTGTGCTGAATGTATGCTGCCCACCATATAATCAAACAAACTGCTGCTATGATTTTAAAGATCAGCAATACACTTTCTGTTCCTGATATGTAGGTGCATATTCTTTCTTTTCAACATTTATTAAAGTGTCAATAAATATGCTGCATTAGTGGTAGGTTTAAAAACTGTCAGTTTTTTTGATATATGGAAAACAACACATTACATAAACCTTTGTTTACCATTACCATAACATAACCCAACATAAGTCTAATTAAAAGTTATTTCAAATTTACTATTGTATGGTAAGCTAGCTTGGGACTTTGCCCATGATATTAGTCAGTCATTATCTGGTTCATAGGTGTTTACTAGGCTAACAACCACAAAGGCCTTTTTAAACCTAGCCATGCATTCCAAACCTCTGACAAGTTCTGATACCCTTGATAAGTGTAAGCATGGACCAGGGAAATTAACCATTTACAGGTTTACCTGTTTGCATCAGAGACATAGGTCCCAAACCAGAGATGAATTTCCATTTTCCCATCCAATTGTCCTAGTTGCACTTGAATTCGATTAGGGAGGAAATCTGTTTCACATGGATGGGGAGTCTGATCCATAGACGGGGTGGTCTCTGGGATACATACCTATCTCTCCAGCAGGTCCTATTTATATCACAGGCAAGGTTTAAGTCTTTAGAATGGGTAATGCTGGTACTGTTTGTTTTGTGGATATACAGGAGGTCCATCAGAGTGGGGTCGGACAATGCCCTGTATGCCAGGCATACATCTCCCCTCAAAAGCCTGTAGGAGACAAGATACAGGGATAGGGCCTTGAGTTGGTCTGCACAGGACATATTACTTACACACTGTGTTCTTTTAGTGAGGAACCTCTGTGGACATTCCAGTTGATGGATATGCCTGGTTAGGTATATACCAAAGGGGGCATTGTACTCAATGATAGGTCTGATACAGAAAACAAAGTAACTGTGTTTCAGTTCAACTCAATACTGTATAACGCCACTTCTGAAACACAACAGCACCACCACGATATGAAAGCAAGTACATCCACTACACGACATCTGTAAAAACCAAAGCAATCCACTGCTGGAAGACTGTGAGACCAGTAAAAATGTATTTCATACATAAAATGTTAAGCGCTTTCACTCACGAAAACTGTGAGCTTCATCAGAACAATCATTCACTTCTGCGATCCATTTAAATACATGAAATGGCGCCAACAAATTTAAAATCAATCAACCATTCTTAAAGAGATATAACAGATAAATATAAAATGACTAAATATGCATAATATAACATTTAATATTTACTATAATATAATATAAAATATAAAATACATATAATACAAAATAAAAATCATCTTCTTCTATCCAAGAAAGGTTTAATAGATATAAAATCATTTAATCTTGGGGGGTTATTAGCATCAGTAAAGAACTGCCACCATATTTCCCTACATGCCAAAACATTCTTAATATCACCCCCCCCCCCCCAGGGGACACGAGGGAAGGAGACTACAAAGAATGGACAAGGGAGAGGAAATGGAAAATGAAGGGACACAATTACTAAATATTATTGGTACATCAAAGGAAGATCATGAAGGAGAAAATGAAAGTAGAATTGAGGTTGATGGATCAGTGTTTCAGTATAATAATTTTAAAATATATAATTATACACAATTTCCCATCAACAAGACTCACTTTGATGTATTATCTAAAGGAATGAAATATATACCTACAGGCTGTTTCAAATTGGTGTATTGTATTTATGAATTCAAATTATTTATTAGGAGACTAAATTTAGGTCTCCTCTTTCGAAGTTGTGAGGAAAATGTAGTGAAGGAAAATAAATTAAAGAAAAAAAGTAATTTTGTCCCAATTATGCATCCTACTGTTCAGTTATTTGATAATATAGTTACAAGAGAAATTTATCAATTACAGAATAGGAGAAATAAGAAAGTTAAGAACAATTTGACCAAATCTGAGTGGCATACACTAAAGGAATTAAGTAACAACAAAGATATCAGGGTAATGAAACCCGATAAGGGGGGCGGTATCGTGATATTTGATAGTTCTGAATATAATATGAGAATGTATGAAATTTTGCATACATCAGGAAATTACGAGATAGTATCCCTAAACGAAATTAATATTGCATATAGAAGAATAGATCTGCACATAGAGGAGTTTTTTATTGATAGGAGAATATCAGAGGACATGTACAGATTTATGAAGGTGGAATTTCCTCAACTTGCCACCTTAGTAGGGATACCTAAGACTCACAAGAGTGAGAGCAACCCACCTTTCAGACCCATTATATCCGGAAGTAGGTCCAAAACTTTCCCCTTAGGTGTTGCTCTTGATACCAAATTAAAACATATTTATGGTAAAGTGGAACACATGGTGAAGGATTCTTGGCAGTTCTTGGAAAATTTTCCAATTGAAGGCTGGAAATCCAATCTCACATATATTTATATTTCCATCGATATGGTGGATTTATTCTCCAGTATTCCCAAACAGGAAGGGATGGAAGCCTTCCAAAATAGTATTATTAAGTATAGCAATCTTGAATGGGATACCACTTGTCTTGTGTTGGATTCAATGTCCATAGTTTTAGAACACAATTACATCTATTTTGATGGGGAATTCTTCAGGCAAACCAAGGGGGTAGCTATGGGGGCAGCTTGTGCCCCCATATATGCCAACTTGGTTATGCTTGATTGGGAGAATTCAGCTATTTTCAACAGTGAATTTTTTAAAGACATTCGATACTATTCTAGATTTCTTGACGATATTTATATTTTGTGGGAAGGTGATGGAGAGCGTCTCACTCAGTTTATGGAATATATTAATACTAGCAGTAATTATTTAAAGTTCACATTTACAAGCAGTTCCATGGGGGTTCCCTATTTGGACACATGTATTTGATGGTTCAAATGAGTTCAAGTCTTTGCAAAAGGGAATTGTGCAACCAGATATGTCATATATTTGGCTAAATGCACGGAATGTCCTGGATATTACATAGGTAGGACAGAGCGGTGTTTCAAGGAAAGGATTTATGCCCATCTATACAGTATTAGGACCAAGGACAATAAAAATGCATTATATAGACATGTGGAAAAATATGGAATTGAACATAAATTTACTTTTGGTATTTTGGAAAATATTATTCCCGACCCTGGGGGGGGTGATATTAAGAATGTTTTGGCATGTAGGGAAATATGGTGGCAGTTCTTTACTGATGCTAATAACCCCCCAGGATTAAATGATTTTATATCTATTAAACCTTTCTTGGATAGAAGAAGATGATTTTTATTTTGTATTATATGTATTTTATATTTTATATTATATTATAGTAAATATTAAATGTTATATTACGCATATTTAGTCATTTTATATTTATCTGTTATAGATCTTTAAGAATGGTTGATTGATTTTAAATTTGTTGGCGCCATTTCATGTATTTAAATGGATCGCAGAAGTGAATGATTGTTCTGATGAAGCTCACAGTTTTCGTGAGTGAAAGCGCTTAACATTTTATGTATGAAATACATTTTTACTGGTCTCACAGTCTTTCAGCAGTGGATTGCTTTGGTTTTTACAGTTGTCGTGTAGTGGATGTACTTGCTTTCATATCGTGGTGGTGCTGTTGTGTTTCAGAAGTGGTGTTATACAGTAATGATAGGTCTGATGAATGCCGAATACAGTGGAACAATGATGTCCTTGGACTTAGATGCTATATCTTTGTTTATAAGTTGGCAACATAGAATGATTTCTTAACCACTGTAGACACTTGATAATCAAAGGCTAGATTGCTATCTATGCATGTCCCTAAGTCCCTGACTACTGGGTCAACTCTATGGGATATGTTCTCAATATGATACTTACCAGGGATAGATGACTTCCCAAAGGACACTATTATGCATTTTTTGGCATTTAGTTTTAGTCCAGGACTCTGACACCAGTTGTTTGTCTGTGTCAGCCCCTCCTGGAGAACATTTGTGTCAGTGTGAGATTCAATGACAACTCCTAATTTGCAATCATCTGCAAATTTAGTCAGCCAGAGACCACTGACATTGGCCTTGAATTCTTAGAAGTAAATGCCAAAAAGAAATGTAAGGACTGATCCCTGAGGGACTCCACTTGTGACTGGCCTCTTTGTAGAAGTGGACTCCCTAATTCTAACTTCCTGGGTCCTGTCTGTGAGCCACTTGGCTATCCACTGGGTGACATACGGGTTTGTACCTAACCTCTTGAGTTTGTCAGCAATGCCCGAGTTGGGTATTGTGTCAAATGCCTTGGCCAGGTCAAGGTAGACAGTGTGAATGATTTTTCCCTCATCCATTTCTTTGGTGACCTTCTCAAAGAAGTCCACC
Organism: Protopterus annectens; assembly: GCF_019279795.1. Taxonomy (NCBI): domain Eukaryota; kingdom Metazoa; phylum Chordata; order Ceratodontiformes; family Protopteridae; genus Protopterus; species Protopterus annectens. Next base: position 1,255,278,055 of record NC_056735.1, on the reverse strand, counting down.
AGATTGAGTAGGCATGATCTGCCCTTGACGAAACCAAACTGGGTTGGGTCCAGTGTCTGGAGGTTTACTATATCTCTATTGATCATCTCCATGATCATTCTTTCCATGGCTTTACATATGAGACTAGTGAGACTTATGCGTCTGCAGTTTCAAGGGTCTGTAGATGGCCCACCTTTGTTCGGAGGGATGGCTGTTGCCTTTCTCCATTCATGAGGCATGAAGCCTGTTTGGAGGCTACAGTTAAATAGTAATTCCAGAATCCCTCATAGGTCATGTTTCATGCTATTTAGAAGGCATCCTGGGATATTGTCTGGGCCCATTGATGCAGTGCTCTTAGTCTTAGAGAGAGCATTAAGGACCTGTTCCCTAGTGATAGCAGGGCGGGAGTTATATTTGATGATATTTCCTGAGGGAAGATTGAGGGGGAGAGAGGAGTAAAGTTGGAGCTGAATTTATCAGCCAGGAGGTTTGCTATATCTTCTGGCTAAGTATAGGTGGCTCCATTTGCAATGAGCTCTGAACAAAATTGTGTATTGCCTTTGAGGTTATGGACATAGCTAAAGAATGCTTTGTGGTTGTCCTTGGCCTGGGAGGCCAAGCTTACCTCAAATTTGGCTTTGGTAGACTTTATTTCTCCTCTGAGTTGTTTCTTTAGTTTAATGAGTGCTTTTATCCTGCTGTGTGCTGCACCTCCTAATTTTTTGCCATGATTTTCTTCCTCCTGTTATACAGCCTATTGATTTTGTGATTCCAATAGGGTGGCTTGTTTTTTGAGTTAGTTCTGTACTTCTTCCTGGACGGTACATCTGCCTCTATGCAGCTATTAACAAGCTTGTACAGGGTTTCTGTGAACAGTTCTGCATAGAGAGAAGTGTTCTCAGGGTTTATAGGGTCTTGAAATGTTGCCAGGTACTCACTTAATAGCAGGAGGTTAACCTTAGAATAGTTCCTGAATATTCCTGGTTTAGCTGGGGGTCCAGGTTTTATTTTAACTTCAAAGGAGACCATTTTGTGGTCTGACCTTACCAGAGAAGGCATTACAGTAGGGGTGTGCAGCACTTCCCCATATTAGTGAGGACCAGATCCAGTATGGCTGCACTCCGGGTTTGTGTATTGACTATATGGTCCAAAAAGCATGCATTATACAACATGGTCCAACTCCCAGGGAAATAAGAGAGATTTTGTTAAAAAGCTGGAATATATTCAGAGTAAACAAGGATGTAAAGAATGTAGTGGGTGAAAGACCTATATTTATTAATAAGGTATCTAGGAATGTGAAAGCGTCATTGGAAAAGAAGACGGATACTAACAAACATTTTGGTGGGAGACACAAATCCTATGGGAGATGCTCCCAATGTTTATATATTACAAAATATAACAGTATAATATCAGACAATAAGATGAAAACAAAGATTAATTTTACAAAAGGGAACTGTTTTACTGAAAGAGTAGTCTGTCTTGCTATTTGTGAAGCATGGAGTGGATTTTATGTGGGTAATACAGAAAGAGCGTTAAAAACAGGGTTTATGAGTACAATAATGACATTAAAAATGAAAAAGAAACTAGTGCCCTTTACAAACATTCCACGAACTGTATTGGTTTTGTATGTTTTAGGTTTAGTATTTTAGAAACTGTAAGTATTGAATTAGGAGGGAGGACTGTAAGAATATTTTTGTGTAAAAAAGAACTGCAATAGAAGTTAAGATTGGCAGCAAGGTCCCCCACCCCGGTCTCAATGATTCCGTTTCCTTAAAATCAGCACTTAAAGAGAAAGCAGAAAGACTATAAGAGTCAAATGATGTTACAAATTAAAGGATTCATTTTGGCTATTTACATATTTTATTTTTATTTTTATTTTTATTTTACATTTGTTGACCAGGAAAGTCCGACTGGATGCATGTCCATTTTCAGCAGAGGCCCGGGGAGAAAAGCACCAAGGGTAAGCAGATGCAGCATTACATAATACCAGCATTACATATTACAAACAGATTATTTACAGAGATTACATAAGTAAGCAAGTTAAACAAGTTCCACAGGTTAAAGTTAGTCCTGAGCACAAGTCAGGATTAAATTAAATTACACAGTAAACTGGTTAACAGATTTTTACACATTCGAGTTAGCCAGGCTTGATAAATTGACATAGCCAGTTAAGTGACAAATGTTGTTTGAGTCTAGTTTTACATTGACCTAAGGTGGAAAGTAAGGTAATATCAGCTGGAAGTGAGTTCCAGGATCTACTTACAGAGTTTGCAAAGAGAGAATCACCGGCTGTGTTATTAATTTTGCTAGTCTGAATTAGTAGTTTGTTAGAGGATCGAAGTGGTCTAGGATTGTTATAGGGGGTGATAATATTTTTAAGTGCAGGAGTATTGTCCGGATTATAGAGGATTTTATAGGCCATAATCAGTTGGTTATACTGGATTAGGCTAGGTAGTTCAAGCCAACCAAGCTGATTTAGATTGATGCAATGATGTGTCCTAAAAGGCAGCCCAGTGGCAAACCTGACAATGTGGTTGTAGCAAATTGAGAGTTTGTTAAGGACAGTCTTGTTCAAATTTGAGAGTAGAGGGGATGCATACAGAAGGGTTGAAAGAAGGTGAGAGCGAGCTATGGCAATTTTAGCTGGAGGGTTAGGAAGGCTTTTATTCTGTAAAGTGACCCTAGTTTTTTATTGATGGTTTTGATAGTTTGGTTAACATGTAGGTCAAATTTGAGATTATTGTCTATGATGACACCTAATAGTTTTGTAGATGGGTCAGGGAAGATTATTGTGCCATCATTTGATTTTATGGTAAAGGTGAAAGCGGTAGACCTATGTGTTGGTGAAAATAACAGCATTTTAGTTTTTTGGGATTTAGGATCAGACAATGTTCAGAAAGCCAGTTTTCTATTGTATTAAAGGTGGTCTGGGTAGCTGACCATAACTCTACTGGAGATGTGGCTGAGCAAATCAGAGTAGAGTCATCAGCATATTGGATACAGCTGACTTTTGGGATGACAGTGTAAAGGTCGTTAATGAAGATGGAGAACAGCAAGGGCCCTAGTATAGAGCCTTGTGGTACTCCGAGGGTGTTAGGTAGAAGGTTAGAGAGTTTGTTCTGCCAGAGGACAGCCTGCTGTTGACCATTCAGGTAGGATTGAAACCATTGGAGGGCTCCAGTATCTAGACAGAATGTTTGCAGGGTGTGGATTAAAAGTTGGTGATCAACCATATTGAAAGCCTTGGAAAGATCCAAAAAGTGGGCTGAGGATATATAATTATTGTTGCGATTATGGTTTATGGTGTTAGTAAAGGCTAGGAGGGCTGAAGTAGTGCTGTGATGAGGACGGAAGCCATGCTGAGTGTCTGCCATAAGGCGATTTTGGATTAGGTGGTGCATGAATTGTCTATGAATACATTTTTCCATAATCTTTGCAAGTGGAGAGAGTATAGCTACTGGCCTATAATTGGAGAATTCAGTAGAGCTGCCTCCTTTGTGAAGTGGGATTACATAGGATATTTTCCAGATGGTGGGAATTTTAGCTTCTACTATGGTTCGATTGATTAGTATTGAGATGGGGTAAGCAATAGCATCAGCTGATTTTTGTAGGTACTCGGCAGGGAGTTGATCAGCAGAAAGTGTAGTGGGTTTTAATTTTTTGATCAAGGTACGGATAAGTGAAGTGGCGACTGGTTGGAAGCTGAACGCAAGCAGGTTTCTAGGGGTGCTACTTTCAGGACCAGGGGAGCTAGGAGGTAGTTGGCTAGCTAGGGCTTGAATTGTCTCAGTAAAGAATTGGTTAAAACTATCAGAAACATCTTCAGGGCTTTTATCAATAGTAGCAGCAGGGATTGGGGTTGAAGTTTGTCAATATTAATTCATGATTTTTATAAAGTTTAACTAGGGCATAAAAAATTTAAAAAATCTTGTTTTTAAGTTACTATTCTTTTATTTTACAAATATATATTTTCAGTGAAACAATGGTGAATGTAACGTGATATTTTCAAGACTATATGATTGGACACAAGTTTAACCAATAATGCTGATTTTTGTACTATTTAAAGGCAGGGAATCAATGTTTTTTTTTTATTCTGATGAAGTCTCCTGTGTGAGAGATGAAAGTGCTTAATGTGGTGTGTTTTAATAAAAGGAAGAGTCTTTTTTACAGCCTTTTGGGTGTGTTTTACTTCATTTGGTATCTGGTCCAACGAGTTTGTGTTTACAAAATCCAGGAATCTCTGTGCATTTACATTTTATGTTGTATAGGATTCCCATTTTTAAGCTCCAGTTATACTAAAAAGAATGTTGCTAATCTTCCAAAATATGATCTGGAAGTCCAGTACAAAGCAAAAGAACAAAACTCTTGTTATCATTCCAATTTGCCAATGACTTCTGATAAATTACATTTCTGCACTACCTAAAGAAGTGCAGCTGTATTACGCATCTAAAAAGATACAAAGATTCATGTGTTCACCACCTATAATTTAAATCAGATAAATTCATGTTTCCACTTCCAGTGAGAAAATCAATGCACTTAAAGGCATGTGCATTACATTTAAACACAGCTTACCGTAAAAAGATTACAAGATAGTTTATAGTTGTCTGAAATGCCAGATCAAATAGAGAAACATATTTTCAACTGAAGGATCCATATAGCTATCCATAAACAAAATGCACATGATGAGGTGATTTTGCATATATTTCATGTCTCCCATGGCATAAGATTTCAAAGAAAGTCATCTTCTAGCATGCATAGACTGTTGCTTTAAATATCTAGAGGTCATAAAGCTAAATGTCACAAACAGTCTTACTGATATAATGTCCTAAATGAAAATCTTCTAAAAACTTGGTATTCCAGAAGAAGGCATTTCTAATAATGGCCTCAATTTTCAAGCCAACACTTTAAAAATTTCCTTAACAACTGAATTTAAGCATACCATCTTAAGTCTGCAGTGTCTTCATAATAGTAAACAAGTAACAAGAACTATGAAAACTGCCATTACTTGTCACTTTCAGAGTGTAAGAGTTTATCAGTTCAAAACATAGGCCTCTCACTGTCTTACATATTAAGGGGAGGGAGAATGAATCTAAATTGCCCACTGTTTACTTCTTATTACAACCAGAAAAACAAAACAAAAAAAAAACAAAAAGAACAAAAACCCATAAGTCTAACTAGCCTCATAAGCAAAGTCATAGAAAGACTTACCATGGAACGAATCAACAAGAACATGCGAAACCTCCAAACACTGGACTCATCTCATCTTAGTATAAATTTGTCTAGGGCAGGTCATGCTTAGTCAACCTGGTGGCGGTCAACAAAGCAATGGATGAAGGTAAAACAGTACGGGCTCTGGAGTGTACCTCGCGAGACATTTCCCTGTGAGCTACATCGTTAAAACCAAAAGGCTGCAGCAGCACTTCACTGTAGACCGATATGAACACACACACATATATATATATATATATATATATATATACGCGAAATCCTGAAATATCGAAGTGGAAAACCTAAAACACCGAACACTGAGAAGCACGAAATTCAAAATCTCACATTTCGGAGATGTTGAATTAGCTGTTCTGGTGTTGCGCTGTGTTCATGGATTCAGGTAAATGTTTATGTTTTAAGGGTTTTGGGTAGGGGATGTAGTGTGTGTTAGTGTGTTTTGTTACTGTGGTGTGTGTGCAAGGGGAATGTAGCTTGTGTGCTGGTGTTTTGTGTGTTTGTGTATGTAGTGTGACCTTGGAGTTAGTATATTTAAGTAGGGTGGTGTGGGGGGCTTGCCCCCCCGCTTGTAAATCCAAAATGCAACAAACAAACCATTGAAAAAAGAACAAAAATCCAGTAGTAAGCAGAGTCCGTGAACCAAAAGCTGTTAAGTATTTATTACTTGTAAACTTGTAAAAATGAAGCACTTTTCGTTGACGCTGATGCACCAACTTCTTCAGATTCAAAAGAAGTAAAAAATAAACAAAGCGTATAAGTAACTTTTTGTCAATCATGTGACTGGCATCAGCTGATATACACATTCTAACCAGCCACCTAATTGAGGTGACATTTCCATTAAAGTATAAATGTTTAAAAACACTTTATCCACAGATCAATCAATTGAAGGAAACTATATACATACAAAAAGAATACATGTTGTAACCGTTCATTTAAAAAATGGAAACTAAAGTAACACTCGTCTGATTGCATAATAAATAAAATGACTCCTCACCTTTTATAAATAAGGACAAACTATAACAAGTCTAATGTAATAAAAACTAACTAAATACAGTTAATCCATCTAAATACCAATCGAAAATAGGTTTAAACTGTCTATCTTAAAAAGTTTAACCATACCTTAAAAGATCAACATAAAAAAATAAAAATTCTAATCTAAATGGTAGCTAATAACATCACAATATATTTTCCATGGAGCATGGAAATCTGACGGTGACCCAATCTTATCAAAACATAAGCACCACCCTTATGTCAAAAAAACTAGAGGTTCATCTATTTAAACTCTTCAGTTTCAAAAGGCAAGAAATGTTACAAGCATCATTTAAACCAGGACTTGAGAAGGCATTTAGTCTAACTTGCCATAAAAGCTCATGCTCTTCAAGAATCAAGCCAGATGGACCTCCTCTAAGGTCCATGCATACATGGTCAATAATTTTAAAAAGAAATTTATGGTTACAATGTACCGCAAGATGTCTAGCTAAAGGATTTTCATCTTTTTTCTTTTCTATAGCATAGGTATGTTCATAAACCCTTTCCCTAAACTTACGTTCGGTTTTACCGATGTAAAAGGCTGGACATACCTGACACCTAGCAATGTAAACCACAAATTTAGAATTACAATGATATTTGCTCCTTAGTTTGTAGTTCCTACCATTGGTGTCAAAACTTTCACCTATCTCAATATGTCTACACATTCTACAGCATCCACAGGTATTCATCCCTACTTGTTTTGATAGAGGGCCCATGGTTTTCCTTTCAAGTAAGTTTTTAAGTTTTGCCCCCTTCTTGAAAACAAGATTTGGTAACTGGCCAACTTTGCTGGTCAGAGACCTGTCAAGTGAAATAAATTCCCAATTTTTGTAAAGAATGAGTCAAACCATATGACTGTCATTACTAAAAGTTGTTATGAAACTCATTCGAAATTCATTGGTTGTACTCCTTATTACAGCATGTTCGACTATTAGGGAATCATTATTGATATTGCTACTGACTGGACTTGAAATGTCATCACACATTGCACTCATTAGATTATTGTTAAGCAAAGGTTTAAACAAGCCAATCTGTCTCTTATGGCTGACTTCTACTACCAGAGACTGTACTAAATGGGGTGGATAACCTCGTTGTTCAAACATAATGCCCAACTGTGAACATTCGTCATTAAAATCTGTATCCAAAGTAACCATCCTGGCTGCCCTAATGAGTTGTCCTTTCACTATGGAGCGCTTTTGGTGAAAGGGGTGGTTACTAGAAAAATGTAGAAACTAATTAGAATACGTTTCTTTCCGGTGTATTCTAGACAAATATCTATCATTAAGGATGTCCTTGACTAATTTGCAATCTAAGTAGTCGATGCAACTTGTACTGAAATTAAATGTAAATCTTAAAAACTCGGTGGTTGAGTTGAAATAGCTAATAAAATCCTGTGCTTGCAGTTCATTACCTTTAAAGATGACAAAAATGTCATCCAAAAATCAAGATTCACCCTGTGTTGAGAATGTCTAAAGATTAATTCATTTTCCCAAAATGCCATCACTAAGTTGATGAAACTAGCTCCACAGGGTGAACCCATTGCCACTCCACAATTCTGCAACTAGAACTCATTGTTGAACATAAAAAAGTTATTAGTTAAAATAATGTCCAACAGAAGTTCCACCATGAGGATTTCCTGTATTGGGGCGTCTTTGGATTTCATCATGAGGCTTATCCATTCAATACCCTCCAAATGTGGGATTGATGTATAAAGATCTTTAACATCAATGGTTAAAAAGTTGTTGTCTTTATCAAATCTCAATTTATTGATTTTATCCAAAAACGACTAAGAGTCCTTACACACCTGTGGTTCTAATGATATATATTTCTTTAAAATTGAATCTACTACTTTAGCACAAGGATATGTGATAGACACTCTTCCATCAATAAGAGGTCTCATCGGTGGGTCAGCAAGGTCTTTGGGAACTTTAGGGGCACCAAATAGCATCGGAATTTTAGGCCAAGGGAGTGTAATGTAATTATGAGTGTCAATATCAATCATTGACTCAATAAAAAGGTCACTCAAATAGCTCTTAATGCGACCGTATGCAATGTTCACTTCGTTTAGTGATACCTTAGAATATGCGTCACTATTTAACAGATGAAGCATTCTGTTGTTATAATCAACATAATCAAAAATAGCAACCCCTCCTCCCTTATCAGGCTTCACTACCCTAACAGGTGATGATCTTAATAAATTCAACAAGTCATTTTCATATGGTGTGGCATTGAAACACCTATTTCTACCACCAATTTTCTGTTCCTTCATAAAATGACGAAAGTCAAGTTCACACACTTGTTCAAATGTTCTTAAAGTCTGATGAAGCGGCGGGTTAAAGGTACTTGGGACCCTAAAGTTCTTGTTAGAAGTGGAGTTATTACCAAATAGGACCATTAGGTTCAATTTTCTGGTGAAAAGTTTCAAATCAAGAACCAGATGTTCCAACTTAGAGGGTTTACTAGGAACAAATGCATTTCCTTTTGCTAGGAGGTCAATTAACACAGGGTCAATGTTCAACGACAAATAGTTAAAATTTTTAAAGTGTCCAGTTGAATTTGAGAGAACATTGACCCCCAAGGGACTTTCAACACCTATCTCCTGAATCTGTTGTTCCGTTTGTTCCTTTGGTTCTTCTGATTGTAATTAAAGTTCTTTTTCAGGATTGTGCCTGTGTTCTTGACTTCTCGAAAATTTTGATTCGGACCATTTCTACTACTATTAGTAATGTTATGGGTAACCGAAAGAGTATTAGTTTTGTGATTTTGGTTCTGAATTCTTTCACTACGTCTTAAGGTGTTACCATTCTCTTTAACAACAATAGGGTCGTGACTGTCCAAATTATTAGGGGTAATGCCCACAATAGTCGTGTTTGAAGTTTGCAAATTCACACTAAGTGCAGTTGCTAGTTGTGCACTAGACGGCTTAGGATAAATATTCTACAGCATCCACAGGTATTCACCCCCCCTGCTTGTAGTTAGGATTGGGTTGTGTGTTTTTGGGGAGGAAGGTGTGTGTATGTGTGTGTGTTGTATAGAAGTTGCAATTTTGAATTTTGCGCTTCTGAGTGTTCTGTGTTTTAGGTTTTCCACTTTATGGGCTTGAGATTCTGAAATTCGATATTTCACGATTTTGAGCATATAAAGTGAATCTACATATATACAACAGTCCGAATCCAATATCACCGAACACAATTTAGCAAAAGCGTTTTCACCGAAATGTGCTTTCTCTAAACTGTGTTAAATAAAAAAAAACATTAAATTAATGTTTATGCAGGGGGACAAGCCCTCCTGCACTCCCCATGAGGGGGCTGTGCCCCCCCCACACACCCCCACTTTAATATTCTCACTCCAAGATCACACTACAGGAAAATAATTTTCTTGGGTGGCAAAAGCCAGGATACCATTTGGCTAGGCTTATATAGGCCCTTGTGCCAATAGCCTAGTACCTACCTATGAACCTATATTCATGGATACTTGCAATTCCAATAAATTACTCTTTTCTGAGCATAATATATATCCAAGCTATGTGGGATGGCTATGCCCTCTACATCCCCCAATGTGGGGGGCAGAACCCCACACCCCCCTTACTATATGTACTAACACCAGGGTTGTACTACAGTGGGGAAAAGGCCATATATAACTTTCAGTAAAATGTGCTTCAGTGAATTGTGTTTTCAGTGAATTGAGCTTTCAGTGATTTGTGCACAGTCATTTGACTTTCAGTGAAAAGTACTTTTAGTGAATAGTCCTAGACCCATATACATACATATATAGAGTTGAACATTCCTTATAATTTAATTGTAATTTAATTGCAATAAGGAATGTTCAACTATTCTAGCGTGGCTGGGAAAGGCTGGCACAGGTTTACTAGCTATGCTCACTTCTGCCCAGACTATAAGGTAGTTATCATTGCCACCAACCCCTACTTATCAGCTACTTAAAGGCCATTACAAAGGGTGACCAATCCTATTGTGTAATATTACTATTATCCAAATCGTAAGTGTAACCAAGACCAAGGCTATTTAGGAGTGGCCTGTACAGTGTCACTAAAGAGCTTAAATATGTATATTTTATTTATTTATTTTTTATTTATTTTATTTTATTTTACATTTGTTGACCGGGCTAGTCCAACTGGATATATGTCCGTTTTCAGTAGAGGCCCGGGGAGAAAAGCTCCATTAGTTGTACACTTTTACAAAAAGGCATAAATGGTTACATAAGAAAGATAGCAAGTAAAAACAATTAATACAATCAGATAAAAAAAATACATTGGCATAAAATTACACATTACATCATAGCAAGTTAACCAGATAATATAAAAAATATTTTTTTTTTTTTTTTTTTTTTTTTTTTTGTGTTAACATGTCTCACAAATATCAGCCACAAAGATAGGTTTAAAGATATTTAACAATAAATAATAAAATAACAAGACAATACTCAAACAAAACAGTAACTACAGAGTTCAGAATCACAGGAAATATTTTAAAACAACATTGCAGGACAGTCTCAAATAAATACAGAAAACATCAAAACTAATTGTTACTATATTCTTATCTTTATCTAAGAGAAATTACTGTACCCTAGACTTACTTACGGAGCAACACGCAGGCAGAAGTGCTGAATGGATATTTCTAGGTCCAAGACAAGATATAAAATGCACAGTCTTTCTCTGAAAGAGTTCTTAAATTACTAACAAACATTACTGCTGAGTCAACTTGGATGACATCACTCTTTGTCACCTGCCTTCAGTTCCCAGGCTAACAGATACCAACAGAAGTTTATCATCTCTGTGTGAGAAGTATATATCTCTCAGATGTGCAGCTGCTAGGAAGCAATAAAACACTTTACATTTTAAACCTAGTAATTAAAATTACTTTCAAGACAATAGAAAAACTTCTCTAGACATTGTGTCTGCTTGCTGCATTGAAACTGGGAGATAACACAATCGTAAAACATTTTGATTCCAGTTTATTTTCTTGAAGTTTTGCAAGTTAACTCTGTATGTTCCAGCTCCTACTACTAAAACATACATTTGCACAGGCATATAATTTATAAACATTTCTGTTCTCTTCCAGTAAGGTACACTGTGGTTACATTCTTGAAGCTCAGTACATAACATACAGTTCTGTATAAATCATAGCAATATTCACAAATGATAGAATTATTTACAAAATTCCAGCTAGCTGGGCTGAAAGCATCACACTAAATGACAAAAAATGCATGATCATATGCTTTGGGAAGTCGTCTACCCTGGGGAACTACAATACACTCCTGACAGTCAACCCAGGTGTTCAGGATTTGGGAACCTATATGGGCAGTTGCTTAAATTTCATCCAACATGCTGTAGGGACAAATATATCTCAGAGGATAACACTGCTATGGAAAAGACTCCACTTCCACATAAAAGAAAGCTCATCCCTGTCCATATGCAACCATAACTTGGATTTATGGATTGGTGATAGAACACTTACAGCAGGACTGCCTCTATTCTAATTATGGACAGAGATAGATCCTAAATGCTTTATTCTATGCATGGGTCCCCTCAAATTATCTGCGTATGATCACAGTTATTCTCAATAGAGGTAATATATAATTATTGATCGTGGGATTGGGCAGACCAATCTAACACCAAACAGGATATGTTAATTCAAGCACCAAAAAAAATTGGCTAAACTTAAAATTGCCTTGAATGCCATCTAGCCTTCTACTTACCTATGAACATATAAACCTATGGTTGAGGTGCACATAGCCTGCCAGGTTTAATGAGTGGAACAGAGTGTGGGTAACGGTTCAAATGAACGCACAGATCTGACAGGTGTGCATGAAGTAAGATGAAAACTAATTTAATTTCTGAAGTAGCAGAACAAAGACTTTATCTTGCAAAAGGCATACATGACCAAATTTATAGAATAAATTGTAGGCATCTTTATAAAATTCCATAAGATAAGATAACATTCCAGCAAATTTCTTAAAGAAATTGATCTACACTGAAATAAAAATCTGAGGAAAAATTAGCTTTGATACTGACCCAGAAATGCATCATGTCCAAGTTCAAGAGTTTGATGTATACAATAAAGTGAATCTGTCAGTTTCAGAATGAAACAACTGTAATTCAAATATTCTTTCATCTGTAATTTCATCCTTAACTTTAACTGAAAATGTTACTTAAGAGAAGAACTTTTTGTAAAACTGATTGTGCTGAAAATATGGCAAACAGCTAAAGAACCCATTGTATTATTCTTATTCTTCTATGATATGAATTACTGATCAGAGATGGACTGATGATAAATTTGTCTGCTTCATAGTTACTTCAAATTTTGAATGCAGTGTAATTACATGACATCTAAACCATATTTAAAATGATACCAACCTAAAGAAATTGGAATGTAAAATATGGATATATACAGTGCATTATAATTTTTAGTTAGAGTTATCTTTGTGGGCCTACCAGTATGTCTCTTCCAGTTCTCTCCAGTAAAGCTGTTAATGTAAATTCACCTCTTTCCTCTGTCTCTTCATTATGCAAATTTCTGTCTATACTTTATAAAAATTAAAAAATATATATATCTTTGCATTCCCAGGATAATTTGCAAATATCTAGTTCTGAAAACTTATTTTAATTTCTTATTATTCATACTGAACCAAAGGCTCTGTTTCAAGGGTATTCCAGGGAAAGTAATTATACAATGCTGTTTCATACACAGAATATTTACGAACAGATTGTATGCACTTGAATTCATAGGCGTGATCTGCCACATGTAATTAGATGAATGGCAGAGCCTGTTTGGATTGCAGTGCTGTTTTATGAGCAACATTGTGCTCGCATTAGCATACATCATCTTATTTAGATCAGGAAAATGTAACTACACATAACCTGCTTGGTATGTCATACCTTACTGTCACACAAAGATCATCTGCCCAAGATTTGTACTGCATGCAGCCTGATACCCTCTTGCCCCAAATATATACATTATGTTTATTTCTCTAGAGACTATATACATGTTCAGTACAGGTGAAGAAGATGTATGTTAGTGCTAAAATGTTTAGAAGTTAAATATTAAAATCCTGTAAGGACTGAGGTTTTGGGGAAATACTACAGAGGTTTGTAAAATTATTCTGGGTGTAGCTTGAAAATTTATTGCAGATCATTTTAAACACACAAACATGCATTTTCACACATACTTTCACTTTTATACATTGAGTAAAGCACACCTTTCATAATTATAAACAGTATACAGATGCATGCAGAATAGCACGCTGTGCACACTGAATTTTAAGTGTGTTTGGGGCACATTGTAAAGTTCATGATGCTTCTTAATGGAGAACATTACAATTATTCTGGATTCCTTCCATGTCTCAGATTCACTGTAATGGCCAGATTATGCTATGCATGTGAGTGGCTCTGCACAAATGCAAGGTGCACAGAAAGATATAGCAGGATTGCAACTCCCATAATGCTGGAATGTATTAATATACAATGCAATTTATCAACATTTCTGTATGTGCATGTATACTAGCATTCCTGTACATCACGTTCGGCATTAGGGAGCTATAGTCACACTATAATCCATCAGAGAAAGCAGTGAGTATGATTGCTAAACTGGCTAGCATGCTTGTGTCTGTGCTTGTGTGCACTGTGTACTCAGATACCAATGCTTGCTGCAATAGGATCACAAAAGTACTTTTTTAATGTTCTGGATATACTCTACATATGAAGGTAGCCAGTCATATCTGGCTGTGCAAAACATCACTTCAACATCATTATCAGGTTTGTATGTGTTGATATGTGTCTACAACCATGTTGCTATTTGGCCCAATGTCTGCACCTTTATGTACATTTTTATGTACTGTGGATCCCGCCCATCATATTATTCTGCTAGGTGCCTTGAGTCTGCAAATCTTTTCCTTAACTCAAGTTGTAGTGGTACATAACAGACTTTACTTAGTATGCATTAATTATTTTTTTTTTAAATTTTATTTTACATTTGTTAACCGGGAAGGTCCGATTGGATATATGTCCATTTTCAGCAGAGGCCCGGGGAGAAAAGCTCCATACAGTAGACATAAGACAGACAACATAATACACTGTAAAATACAATAGAGAAATACAATCCAGAGAAATTTTTACATAATTACATAATGAAACCATTCCACTATAAGAATAATTCAAGAATAGAGGTTATACAATGTATTTGTAGGTCATTTTTGAAGTTCACAGGCCAACACTCAAGAGGTGCATATATATTTATGTTACATAAAATACATTCTAGGTTTCACTTAATCACATGATAGTGCACAGTAATATAGGTAGGATTCAGAGACACTGCTAAGAGACCATAGTTGAGTAAACAATAGTAAAGTGTGGGAAATTAGTCAGGGTTAGAGCAAGGACAGAGCCATTGCAAAGTGAAGTATTGAGTAAGGTTCTTTTTAAATTGGGTTGGAGAGGGTTGTAAGGTTAGTTCTGTAGGAAGAGAGTTCCAGACTTTACCAACTGAGTTCATAAACAGATCTTCCCCAGCTGAGTTGTTTGCTTTGAAGGTGAAAGCTAACATTTTGTTAGAGGATCGGAGAGTTTTAAGGTTATGGTAGGGGATGATGAGTGTTTTAAGACTGAGTGTCCATTCTGGCTGATAGAGAATCTTGTGAGCAATTATTAGTTGGTTAGTTAGTAGAAGGTTAGGTAGTTTAACCCAGCTTAGTAGTTTGAGGTTTGGCAATGATGGGTCCTATAGGCAGAGGCGGTGGCAAATCTGGCAATGTGATTACAGCAGGTTGTGAGCTTGTTCAGGGAAGTTTTATTCAGGTTGGTCAATACGGGGGGGGTGTAGAGAAGTGTGGATAGGAGATGAGTGTGAGCAAGAACAGTTCTGGCAAGGGAACTTAAGAAAGGTTTGATTCTATGTAGAGAGACACGTTTTTATTTACTGTTTTGATGGTGTGGTCGATATGCAGATCAAACTTTAGGTTGTTGTCGATTATGACTCCTAGTAGTTTGGTTGAGGGGTCTGGTGAGATAATAGTGCCATTGTTAGATGTAATGGAGAAGGTTAGAGAGGAGGTCTTATGAGATGGGAAGAACAGCAGCAATTTGATTTTTTTGGGGTTTAATATTAGACAGTGATAGAGGAGGCAATATTCAACCATGGTAAATGTGTTTTGAGATAGTGTCAGTAGTTCTTCTGGGGTTGTGGCAGAACAGATTAGGGATGAGTCATCCACGTATTGGATACAGGTAGTGACTGGTATTACTTTATGCAAGTCATTAATAAATATGGAAAATAGGAGGGGTCCTAAGATGGATCCTTGGGGGACTCCAAGAGTTATAGGTAAGAGGGTAGATAAGTTGTCTTTCCACAGGCCTGCCTGTTGTCTACCTCCCAGATATGACTTAAACCATTGTATAGCATGGGTGTCTAGGGAGATTATTTCTAGGGTTTGCAGGAGAGGTTGATGATTTACCATGTCGAAAGCTTTGGAAAGATCTAGGAAGATGGCTGAGGAAAGTTTATTGCTATTACAGTTATGATTTATGGCACTGGTGAAGGACAGTAGGCAAGGGGTGGTACTGTGGTTTGGTCTGAAGCCATGTTGAAAGTTTGACAGTTGATTTTTATCAAGACAATAGGCTAGGAGTTATTTCTGGAGTTTGACAGGTGACTGTTATCAAGAAGATAGGCTAGGAGTTGTTTTTGGATAAATTTTTCCAGGATTTTGGCTATAGGAGAGAGTATTGCTATGGGTCTGGAGTTTGACTTGTTAATGCAACTGTCTCCCTTGTAGATTGGAATGATATGGGATACTTTCCAGGTAGTGGGAATGGTAGCTTCAGATATGGTTGATCATAATGGATATAGGGTAGGCTACAGCATCTGCTGCTTTTTGTAGGTAGTCTGCTGGTAGGAGATCTGCGGCAAGGGTAGCTGGTTTTAGTTTTCTAATTAGAGTAAGGATAAGTGAAGCTGAGACTGGTTGAAATTTGAAGGTGGTTTGGGTAATGGGTGTAGAGGCTGAGGGATTTAGTGCACTGGGGGATAAGTTATTGGCTAGGTTTTGGATAGTTTCTGTAAAGAAGCTATTGAAGGAGATGGCTACCTCTGCTGGAGAATGTGAGTTGTAAGCTGAGGGGACAGGGGTGGTAGATAGTCCTGGATGGAGCAGTGTGTTTAGAGTTGCCCAGAATTTATTTGGTTTGTTCTGGTGTTTTTGTTGTAGGTTGTGATAGTAGTTCTTTTTGTTGGTAGTGACAGATTTTTTGTGTCATTCCTTAATTGTCTATAATGGAGATGATCTGTGAGTTTTTTTGAGGTACCCCAAGTGGCCCAAGCGTTATTTCTTAGTAAGATTTTTTTTGCCTAGTTGCAGCTGTAAGACGGGTGCTTTTGGTTTTAGTCCTAATGGTAGGAGCTGGAGCGTGGCTGTCTAGGATGGATAACATTTAGTATGAAAGTATTGTGCAGCTACTTCTAGTGGGAGATGCTTTAGAGCTGACTATTTGCATAGTTTAAGGTCTGTTTGGAAATTCTTATGGTTAAAATCTTTCTTGTTTCTGATTTTTTTATAGGTGGGTTGTTTGTGGATTTCAGACTTTTGCCTGATAATATAGGTGAGATGGTGATCACTTATGTCATCGGGCAAGGTTCTGGCTTTATACATGAGTGGGTGATTGTTAATAAGTATCCAATCTAATATAGTTTCTTTATTGATAGGTTTAGTGATCCTGGTGGGGGAGGATATGACTTGTGAGAAACCATAAAGGTTAATGTGGTAAGTGGGGGGGGGTTCAGAGGAGCATGAGTACCAGTCTATATTAAAATTTCCGAGTACAATGGTTTCTTGGGGATAATTATTTGATAGCCAGTTTAGTATGGCCTCAAGTACTGGTATGTTTTTCCCTGGGGGATGTAGACACAGATAAGAGATATAATTTTGCTTTTTATTGATGTGTAGTTTAGTAGTAATGATTTCAGCATTAGTATTTTGGAAAGGTTGATGGCTTTCAATGGTCATTTCTAGCATGGATTTGTAGAGAACAGCTACCCCCCCCCTTTTTAGCAGTGCGGTCATGTATAAATATATTATAACGGTGGTATGACCTCACTATCTAAGGTGCTTGGTTTCAGCCAGGTTTCAGTGAGACAAAGAACATCAGGAGAAAGGTGATCTAGTAGGGCATGGAGGTGTTGAACTTTATTATTTAAGCTTCTGATGTTTAGATGGCTCACCAGGAATGAGTTAGGAGGTCTGTTTATGGTATGGTTTATAGGGGATGAGGTAGTATTGATGCTAGAGTTATTGGTAGAGGATGGACCTGGGTTTGGGTGGATGTCACAATCCCTGGTGAGATTACTTTGAGATTTAATTATTAATTTCAGAATCTTATAAAGAAGGGTTTGGTATTTTTTAGTTTTGGGGCTGATGTAACAATTTCTAATAGTATTGATGAGGTGTTTGATTGGATATTTAAGGGGGGAGTAAGTAGATGTTCTAGCTTATTATGTTCAGGCTGTGAGATAGTACAGCTTCTTGGGGAGTGAAAACCATGAATCACTTGTTCTTCATATGCAAGTAGTAAGTAAGGGATAAGCAATAGTGGTATTATGCAGTAGGTTAGCAATAAGTTGAATGGAGGTAGTATTGGGGCCATGGTGGGGTAGGGGTGGAGGTAATGGGGTTTGAAGTAGAAGGAGAGTAATTAGTGTGGATGTGGTGGTTTGTTGATTAGGTGTTAGGAGGGGGTGTGGTCAGGTAGTATAAGTGTAGAGGTGCTGGGGTGGGTGGTATTTGGAGGCAGGGTAGGGGAGTGGTGTGAGCCCGCATTTCTGAATGTTGTAGCCTTGTATGATTAGATTTATTTCATAGACTGGTCTGGTGTATTGCAGAGGAGCATTATAAGTCTTTCCCAATAGCTTTTAACAGAAATATTTACAAGATGTTCTACATTATAAATGATTACCCTATAACATTTCTTATGAGTATATTGTTTCTAATCCATTAGTTTAATTATTCCAAATCAACCCTTCTGTCAAGATCAAAGTGATTTTGCAACTGCGTGTCACATTCATGGCAGCTTTTTATCCTTGGGTTATAATCTTTTGCCTTTACCAAAGCAAGGTCACAAAAGTTCCCTTAATTCTGGTGCATGCATGGTTCCATGCTGCTGATATACACAGGAGATGTACTGTCCACCAGTGAACTTGTGAAAATACGTCTTACACAGTCCTTTATTTCTAAAGGAGCCATCAGAACAGTGATAAGGTAAAGTTGTTCCCTTGGAGGAGGTGAAAGCCACTCACTTTCAAAGCCCCAATGTACTTCCAGCTCCCAGGCTACAACTTGAATTTGGGTCACTAGAGAGATATATATCACAGCCTGGCCTATATAAGAAGACTGATTTGTTTTCCCTTCTTAATATCCTTCAAGTCACAATTTGAATTTTGGTCTCTAGAGAGATATATATCACAACCTGGCCTATAACAAGAAGATCAATTTGCTTTCGCTTCTTAATATCCTTCAGGTCTGATGTTTGGTGATTTGAACAGTGCTTTTATACTTCAGTCATATTATGTTCATCTAATACAGGACATGAGGAAAACATTGCATTGATGAGGACTGCATATATTCCACAGCCCATAGTCAGTGAGAGAACATTCATATGTTGTCATGAAATAGATTAAATTTAGACAAACTGATATGCCTGAGTTACAGTACTGGCAATACTGTAACAACATATAAAGTAGGTTTGTTTTTTTTATAATAAAGAACAAGAAGAGAAAAATGCATTTCCCAATATAGCCTGATCTGTTTAAGTCATTAGAAATATTTGTGTAATGAAAATCACACAAAAAGGTGTCTGGAAAATAACATGGTACCACAGGAAAAAAAAATTAGTCATTAAGGACCAAACAGCTCTTGAGTTTTTGAATAATTTCATGAACTTTGAGTTTAATTTAGAGCTTCAGTGTTCTTGATTTAACTTCAGCACCTTTGGGTAAGTACTGCAAAACCAGCAGCTCCACCATCAATTATTGCTTAAATAAATGAAAATGAGGCATCCAGAATAGAAATAAAAACAAACTATCAATAGCTTAGGAATCAGCCACTGCAAAAGCAAAGTGAGCACGAGTTATCTAGCTCTACCCAAACAACGCAATATCTAATGTTGGTGTACAAGCTTCTGCTTGTCATATGTAAGAAACTGTACTGAAAAGGGGAATGTGCACTGAGCTCACACTCTGTAGTCTACTACTTAGGGTTCTCTACCTTAATTAAAATTGCTGGCATATATCATTATCCCCCACCCCACTCCACCCATTTTGGTATTATTCCACAGTTATCCCGTTGCCAAATGTCCTTCCTTGGGCCTGAATTTTAGCCAGGGCCAGCAAGGATCCTAAAGACATCAGGGTGGAGGGCTGTGCATCTTCTAGCTGGGGGAATTTTTTTTTTATTATTGTCATTTGTTAACCAGGTTAGTCCAACTTAGCCAAAGGCCCACTTTCAGTGGAGACCCGAGGAGAAAAGCTCCAATTACAATTACAGACATGCCAAAAAAAAGTATTACAAAGACTAAAAATAACAACAGTAATATTGACAAGAAACATTTACATAAATTAAAATCAACAAAGACAATATATTTATATATAAGTTTCAAAAAATCCAATACAATACCGGTAGGATAATACCCAAGTAGGAATATTTATAGGAACCTGACTGTAGATATACTGTAAATTAGAGTGTTAGAAGAGCAAGAAAGAAAGGTGGATGTAAAGAGAAAAAAATTTAAAGTAATCAAAAGTAACATTTAGGAAGAAATCAGTTAGAGATCATGTCAGAGCTTGGCAAGGGCAGGACCAGGTCTTAAGAAGGTAGTGTTTGAGTTGTAGTTTGAAATGGAACTTATGGGGGATACTTCTTATTTTAAGTGGAAAGGAGTTCCAGTTGTGAGCTACAGAGTATTTATATAGGAACTTACAGATATTTATTGACAGTTTGTAAAGGTCAAGAAGATGTTTGTCAGATGTACGAAGTTGACGTTGGTGGTTATATAGAGATACAATATTAGAGATGGAGGAACAGGAAGTGGGATTATAAACAACTGAGCATGTGATATGCAGTTGAGAAAGAAACAATTGTTTAGGGAATTCAGGCTATTGTAATGATTTAAAGGCAAGGCAGTGGTAGGATTTGTAGGAGAGATTTGAGGCAAATATAGCTATTTTATTGTATGTTTGCTCTAGTTTAGAGAGAAGTGAAGAATGAAGGTTAGTACAAACTGGAGCTGCATACAAAAGGCAGGGTAATAGGAGAGACAGGGCCGGGGAGGGTTTTGTCGAGGGTGAAAGCAGTTTGTGGTTACTGTATAGGAGACCAAGTTTCTGGTGTTTTTTTCTTATGCAATGATGCATATGTATGCCAAATTTTAATTCATCGTCCATTATAACACCAAGTAATTTAGTACTGGGTTCTGGTCTGATAGTGGTATTGTTGAGGGAGGTAATAGAGAAAGTGGATTTGTGTGTTGTCAGTGTTTTAGGAAGGAAAAGTACAAGTTTAGTTTTTTTTGGATTTAAAATTAGATGATTGTCAGTGAGCCAGGTTTTGATGGATGTAAAGTGTCTTGGGTAACAGCAAGGAGTTCTGGGATGCTGTGGGCAGTGGTAATAAGGGTCGAGTTGTGGACAGGTTGGTAGCTGAGGATAAACTGTTAGTAAAAATATTGAATAAGACAGGACCCAGTATAGAGCCTTGGGGGACACCGGTGTTAACAGGAAGAAACAGGGAGGTGACAGTTTTCCAGCATATAGATTGTTTGCTATTAGATAAGTATCTAGAAAACCAGCTTAAAGAGGGGGTAGAGAGATGAAGGCCAGAGCGTTTAGTTATCAGTTTAGAGTGAGAGACAGTATCACATGCTTTGAAGAGGTTGATGAATAAGCAGGAAACTAATAGGCTGTTGTCACAGGCTTCTGCTACTGTGTGGGTGAATGAGAGTAGAGCTGCTGTTGGGTGGGAGTAAGAAGGTTATTATCTAGCAGGTGTTTAAGTAGCTGAGTGTGGACACACTTTTCTAGAATTTTGGAAAGGGGAGATAGTAGTAGCAATGGGACAATAGTTGGGTGGGTCAGTGGAGTTTCCTCCTTTGTGAAGAAGGATTGTGTAGAAGGATTTCTATACATCTGGGACAAGAAATCCAGTAATAGAATGATTAATAAGGATACAGAAAGGGTAAGCAATAGCACTGGCAGCAGTTTTAAGAAAGTAGGAAGGTAGATTGTCAACTCAGGGAGAGCAGGGCTTAAGTTTATTTAGTTGAGATTTGATGAAGGCAATGGGAACTGGTTGCAGGGAGAATGCATTTGAGGAAGGAGGAGTGGGCTGTAAAGGTAGAGAGGAGACAGTAGAGCTATTTGGAGTTAGTTTTTGGATTGTTTCAATAAAGTAATTATTTAAAAGAGCAGCAGTCTCTGAGGCAGTACTGAGAGGGAATGGGTTGGGGGTAGGAGGATTACCAGGGTGAAGGATTTATGGTAGACCAAATATTTTTGGGGTTGTTATGTGGGCTACTTTGGTTGGAGGCAAAGGAAGTTTTTGTCTCTGATGACTAGTTTTTACACCTGTTTCTAAGTTCCTTGTAGCTTTGGAGTAAGGGAGGAGTTTTATTTCTGGCCGATGTTTTCCAGGCAGCATCCCTTGGATGCATGATAGAGTGTGTTTGCTTAGTTAACCAGGGAGCACATTTTAATTTTACCCTGATTTTCCTGGAAGGTACCATGGAGTTGAGTACATCTTTAAATAGAGTATTGAAAGAGGTTACAGCACCATTAAAGGGGAGGGGGGTTAAGGAAGGACCAGTTTATGTTGGACAAAGAGGAGATCAAATTGTCTGGACTGAAATGAGTCAGATCACAACATTCTCTGTAAAAGTATTCTTTGGGAGGGTGTTGGTAGTATGTATGGATATAAATGGGGGAAGGGTCACTTAGAGAGTTAGGGAGAATGCCTGGGTTATGATAGAGACAAGAGTCTGAAGTAAGGATCCAGTCTATTATAGATCCTGAAGTAGAGCTTCTGTTGGACCTGGTAGGGGAAGATAGTTGGTGGAAGCCATACAGATTGAGACTATGAATAGGAGGTGAGGAAGAAAGAGTTGTCCAATCTATATTTATGTTGCTAAGTATAATGGTTTTGTAAGGAACGTTTAGGGTGAGCCAAGAGAGAAAGTTTTCAAGGATAGGGATGTTGTCCCCTGGGAGGATGTAGATGGATACAATGGCAAATTTTTTATAGGGGTTAAGGTGACAGTTTACTGTTAATATTTCAGCAGGAGCAAAGCTAGGTATGGAAAATAAGAGTGGAGAGAGAGTAAGTTGGTTGGAGTAGAGGACAGCAACACCTCCACCTCTTTTATTTGCTCTGTCTGTACGGAAGATATTGTAGCCTGCGGGAAGGATTTCTAAGTTAGAGATGTGAGGTTTTAACCAGGTTTCTGAGAGGGTTAAGATATGGGTGGAGTTAAGGTCAATCCATGAGTGCAAGTCTGTAGTTTTGTTAACAATGCTTTGGATATTTAGAGAGAAAATAGTTAGGGATTTAGGAGATGGGCTGTGGATATGGGGCATGGTCAAGGGAGGTGAGGTGGGGGTGTCTGCTTGTAAGATGTGGTGATGGCTTGTCCAGGGTTGGGATGGATGTCGCATCCAGGAGTAGTGTATCAATATCAAGTAGATTAAGCTTGTATTCCCATTGTTTTGAAAATTAGGAAAAAAGACTGGGAGATTAATGACTTGATTGATGTTGGCCTCTGAAGAAACCTTGGACATAAAGGAAGGATTAGTGCAAAGAGTCATTCTGTCCTTGTAGAAGACAACATAAGGGGGGGTTAATGGATAAGGCTTGAAGTTCAGAAACCCTTTTAGCAGAGGTGATAGCCACTAAGAAGGCCGTCTCCCAAGACAAAAATTGTAAATCAACTGTAACAGCTGGTTCAAAAGGGGCAGAAAATAGGGCTTGTAACAACAAAATTTGGTCCCAAGGGGGAATAGGATCTTTGACCTGAGGCCAAAGTAGAAAGGTGCCCCACAAAAATGCCTTGCCTATTTTCGTGGACTCCAAAGATATGCAGTCTTCACCAATATGGAAATTCGAGATGGCTGCCAACTGCACCTTGACTGTAGAAAAACTGGCTCCACTGTTAAAGATGTGAGCCATGAAATCCAGAATAGGTGGGACAGGAGCTGTGAAAGGGTCTAATCAATGTTGCCACACCCAAACAGAAAATGTCTTCCATTTGCTGGAATAAATCTTCCTGGTAGTGGCCTTATGAGCTGCAATCAAAATCTTCTAAACAGTACAGGATAGCCCAGGGGTTCTAGCCATCAACAGAAGTGGAGTAGCCAAGCAGTTGAGCTTCAGGCTGAGAACATCTGGATGTTGACTGTCTGAAGGGTGGGACATAAGATCTGGGATGGGACCGAGAGTTTAAGGAAGACACACAAGGTAAGACCACAGGAAGGGGAACCAAACTTGTCAAGGCCAAAACAGGGCAATGAGGATGGCTTTGCACTTCAACCTCTGCACTTTCTGGAGGAATTTGGATATCAGGGGAAGAAGAGGATAGACATAAAGACGACCAGGGGGCAAGCATGGATCAGAGCATCTCTGGGGGACTCCTCCAAAGGGGGGATCAGGGCAAAATACTCACTGCACTTGGTGTTGAAAGGAGATGAGAACAGATCACAGCAAGGTTGACCCCATTTCTGAATGATCATGTTTGCCACTGAAAGTTTGAAAGACCACTTGTGAAGCATCAGAATGGTTATGCTGAGCTTGTCTGCTAGAATTTTTGACTTCCCCGGAATGTGCATTGCTACCTGAAAGCGGTTGGAAGAAATCACTCACTCCTACAATCTCATGCCTTCTCAACATATGCATGACCAACATACTTTTCTCTGACATCACCCCTCCTCATGCTCATCAACACCAACTGAGGCATCTCCCATATTTGGACCATGACTCACCTCAGGGGCATCATCAATGAATCCTCTCCTCCCTGGGATAGGCATGCCAGTCTTTCCCT
Organism: Protopterus annectens; assembly: GCF_019279795.1. Taxonomy (NCBI): domain Eukaryota; kingdom Metazoa; phylum Chordata; order Ceratodontiformes; family Protopteridae; genus Protopterus; species Protopterus annectens. The sequence continues at coordinate 1,255,253,742 of NC_056735.1, read as the reverse complement.
ACCACAGCATCAGTCACCCGTGCCATTAATGAAACACTGGTAGTCTGGAACACACTCAGCACGTTATCACTATATTCCACCAAAGTGGCTATTGTTGGCATGTTTTTTTTATGTTACAGGGGTCTGTACTTGGGTATGGAAAGATAGTTCTAGACTAATTCAGCTACATATATATTAGAAGCCATTTATTATAAAAACATACTTTCAGTGATAAGAATACCATTCACGTATAAGAGAAGGAATAAAGTCAGAAATTTTGCTCAGTTTTATAAATGTAGCTAGTTATGTGAAGGATTATTTGGCAATTCACCATAAGCAGCATTCTGGCCTGAGTTAACTAATCATCACAAAATAACTGTATTTTTGCTCTGGAGTTTGTTTGTTTTAATTTCAGCTTTGGTTTTAAAGTTGACTTTGAATTTAGTTACAAAATTCTTAACACATTGGCTAATTCATATTCATATTCCTTCTTCTTGATGACTTATGTAAACATTATGTTGCACTAATTAATATACCTTTTAAAGAATTTACAAATCATGCTTATCTTACGTCTAGAACAGTGCTCTGGTCTTCTACATCTAAGGCAAAGGATTCTGCATACAAATGAACATGGTACTTAACTTCCTGAAAGTGAAGAATACTCATATTAAGTCTCTACAACCAGTGTTTACAGGTACTCCCAAAGTGTTCACAGTTAAAGTAATTGTTGTCCTAAAAACATCCATCATTTATACTAACCTTGCTAATACGATATAAATTATTCTGAGGTAGCAGGAAAAAAGACAGCTCAAGAGCATCACCTGTGAACTGCTGAGAAGATATAGTTACTCTTACCCCAGGTAGTTTTATGTAACTGGATCTCACAGATTAAATGGTTCTATAATATTTCCATAGCTCTAGACCTGTTATCCTCACTGTATTGCTAATGTAAGTTATTACAGTAACTGCAGTCAAATTATTGTCAGTAATCTTATCCTTCAAAAATATTCAAAGTAACTCATAGGGTGGATTCCCCCAAGGCCCTCCCTCTAACCTGGAAGAGATCAGCAAACATTCTTTAAATATTAATGGTGACCCCACACACACACATATACACATGTACACCTACTGATATCCATACTAATTACTTCTAAATGCCCAGTTAAATAACACAAAGGAAGTGCTATGCAATGTCCCTATCATAACAGTCATACCAGTATCTAATACAGAAGTTAAAGTCTTTCGGCTTTTTCCAGTTAGGGGTCGGTACAGTGGAACTCCAGTCTGCTAATGATTGGCAGTGGATTTTTACAGTGCCAAGGTGCCAGCCCAACACCCAAGGCACACCCATTCATACACACATCTACCTGCATGTCTTTAAACATCACTTGACCACAGGGAGGACATGCAGACTCCACACAGAAAGCTCTCCAGCCAAGAATCAAACCAGAGAACCTCTAGCTGTGAGGCAACAACGATAACCGCTGCACCACCGCAGCCTGTTTGTCTAATATAGAAGCTACACAGTACTAAACATGCAGAGACAAGAAAGAGGAGCTTAAACATGATGTGTATTTGTGCTACATTTTCTATAAAGACATACAAAGTAGCCTATAAAAGTTATATATAGATACAGGCTGCAACCAAAAGCCCACTGCAATTTTTTTGTTTTTATTTAAGGTTTTCTCGTTAAGCTTTTCATTTTAGAATATTCAGATAAGTATAACTTTTTTTTTTTTTGCAACTTGACCAACATAGGAAAACCATAGCTTTCATCTATACCACATTTACAGATTCTGCAATGAAGGATGAAATGCTAGCCATGGTAAAGTGAGCTTTCAAGCATCATTAATAGCTGACGTCATAAAGCAATCAGAGTTTACTGAGCTGCGGTAACAAACAGTAATATAAATGAGAATGAGGTAGTACTGCTGAGGATTAAAGCTATAAGGTGTTCACAAGCTGCTTCCTGTAGTGCAGTGCTTGATTCCCTCATTCTCTAGCTGCTTGCTATTGGACTTTCAGCATGTCATGTGACCACATGAAGCAAAATGTGAATAGCTCAGCTAAACATAGCACTCTAAAGAAAAAGACAAACCAATACAGAGATGTTATGGCCACCAGAAAAAGGGAAAAAAAAGCTTTAACATACAAAATATTAACATTTTTCTCCTTTTCTGATGGTTGTAACAGCTCTTTATTGGTTTGCAGGTCACATAACCAGACAGTGCTCCGGGGCTATTGGGAAACTGGGCTAGGGTTCTCAGTGGCCTCATGTAACATATGACTAGTAACCTTCTGCATCTTTGAACCTATAAGACTGAAAATGTCTAGAAATGCTACACAGTCTAGGTAATACAATGACTGTAGGGCCAATTACATTGCAAGTGTTTTAGTGATCACTTGAAAGTGTTCTTCCTAGGGACATACTTAAGATTATCCTGAAGTTTACTAAAATATTTGCCAGCAGTGGCAGGAAACCTTCATGTACTAAATCTATGTTTTGCCTATGGTATTTACACTAAACTGCATACAGATACTTACATGTGGCAGTTGCTGCAACATCATAATCGTGGATAAAAAAGGACAGTCAGATGAGTAAAACAGCTTGTAGGTAAAACATAAGTGAATTACAGTTAGATATTGACTGGTGTTATGTCACATCTTGCTTTAGGGGGACTTAGGCATTGCCTAGTCCCTTCCCCCAGTTCATGTAATACAACAAGTCCCAACTGAAATGTTTCCTAAAGGCCGTAAAGCAATACAATTACTACAGATGATTTTTAATATCTGTGCCATAGGCAATTGTGCTTCCCAGCTGAATAGAACACTACAATTACACAGATTCCAGTAAACAGGGAAGGAACAAGCAATGCCAGTTCAACAGACAGACAGACAGATGGACAGTAACTAAGTACTCTGCCTTAACATGACCAACATAATACAGTGGTGTGTGGAGGTTAGAATCCTTCCTAATAACTTAGTACCCAGTGTCCAGTTGTTTCATCTTCATCATTCAAAACAAAGAAAGGGCACCTCAAATTAACACAGGTATGTCCATTTCTGAATTTAAGCTATAGTCTAGGTCTCTTTATACAACATACCAAACACAGTGTTGTCCTATTTCATCTCTAACCATGTCACGATACAAGCTTTGCACTTTTCATTAACACACAAAAAACGCAGGGTGGCAACCTCCCCCTGGCTATCTCCAGATATGAAAAATGGGAAGAAGCTCAGTGATACTGCATGGAAACAATGGAAATAACCCCCACCTCCAGTCAGAAACTAAATATCACAATAACCAATGACATTGGTGTGGTATATTGAAGATTTACCCACAGTTGGTGTGATTTACTCATGAGGGCAAAGCCCGAATGATTAAAGAAAGCCAACCATCAGTAAATCTTCAATATACCACACCATGGAGTCAGTTATTGTTATTATACAATGACATTATTTTAAAAAAAAAATATTTACTTTTCTTAAATAATGTCTTCATATAACAGAACCTGGTGTTCTTCCATGTTGTTTCCTGCTTCTGCTCGTTGATGATATACTGTGCATGCATATGGGACTTGCACTGCCAGGCTTACGCAGTACATCACTGCTTTATTAAGCAAGCAACAGGGAAAGTATGATCTCTGTTGATAGTTTTTTTTTTTTGTTTTTTTTTTAAAGGAAAAAAAAGTGTAACCTCCCAACAATTTAGAGGTACAAAAGAGACAGGAAAATGCAAGGAAAATCAGGTAAGTTTTAGTTTGTAGAATGTACCTGATTTTTCTTGTATTTTTGTGGTCTTGTATGTACCTCTTGATCTTTTATCTAAAAAAATGTGAATATGTGTGCATTGTCTGAAGAAAGAAAAGTCTGAAACTGAAATGCCTGCCATTATTTAGTGACTTCATTCCTCAGTGATTTATAGGAAAAAACAAATTTTATGAGGAAGGAAGTCACTATATGTTATTCATTTCAGTTTTAGAGTTTCTTTCATTTGAAATAATGCATATCTCCTACACAATAATAGGAAAAAAGTCTGGTTTCTCAATGATACTTTAGCGGCCGGACTTTTATCGTTGGTATAGTCTCGATTTACAATGGGTATGCTGGTTGGGCTGCCCAATCAACATTCTTCGTTTGAAATATCAATGTCCAGTTATTGTATAATTAGCAATATCTTACAGTCACTAAAACAAATAAAATCACAATTCAGCAAAAGCAGCTTATCTTACAAAAATTCTTGCCTTAAGGAAAGAAGGTTTAGTAAAATTGTTCCCACAAACTGAAACAAACTTCCTAAAGAAATCAGACAAAAAACTGAATGCAACACTTTTAGAAAAATGAGACCTATAAATGATCCTGTAACTTAAACAGACACCAGTCTGTAAGAACATGGAAACATACATCAAGCAGTGGACTTTGTCCATCTTTTCTTTCCATAAACATGCCATAAGAAAAATAAATCAAATAAACTATAAGTATATAAATATAACCCCATATATTTATTTGTCTACTACTAACCTTACTTTCTTTTCTCCCTCGATCCTTACTCATTTTACAAAAGAGAATACATAAAACACTCTCCGACATGAAACTATACAACTTATTTCAAAAATATTCTAAAATGTTATTCACTTACCTAAATCAAACATTTACTTTTGCTAACATGACAATAATTTATTATAGTAATAATGCATACAGTTTTTAAGGGTATCTGCATAGTAATTTTCTTATTTTACCAGCATTTGAAATTTGTTGCTGTGCTCATTGTACAGTAATTGATCAGATTATATAAAATATGTTTTTGTCCAAGGATTAGCCCATTCACCTGTTTAATAAACGCAAATTTATTTAATTTATTTACTGGCATTTGTTTACCGGAAAAGTCCACTAGGCCAAGAAGAGCCCATTATCAGTGGAGGCCCGAGGAGAAAAACTCCACAAATGCAATACGGATAAGAGTATATAGTACAGGACACTTAGTGAAGCATGCTGCATTGTACACAAATATAGAATTGTAAACACAACATATAAGAACAAAATCAAGGTGCATTGTACAAACAATACAAAAGCAATATTGAACAACAGTAAAAAAGAATACAAATTGAGGCACAGGTATTAGTTAAATCTGTGCAATTACAATTCAAGGCAGATTATAGAAGGGGACAGTTTGAAAAAAAAATAGAAAGGTAAAGGTTATGAAGTTAGATGATAGCTGCTTGAGGTAAAGAACAGTTACAGATCATTTTGGTAAAAAGATGTGCGTGGAGGGTGGTTTTAAAGGTGGCAGAACATTGAAGTAATCAAATGCATGAGGGTAGGCTGTTCAATGGTTTTGTGATGATCCAAGAATATAATAGCTGACCAGCTAGTAATTTGTGTTTGTAAATTTGAAAAAAGTGAGATCTTAGGGGCCGATTTGAGTTGTAATTGATGAAAAGGGACTTCAGTGCAGGGCAGTCTTGTGGTTTAATAATTAGTTTATGTGTAGTAGTTAGTTGAAGGCAGGTTAAGTAGTGGGGGAATTTGAGCCAGTATAATTTGCTTAGGGCAGTGCAGTGGTGGATAGAATGGCAACTATTTATTGCAAATTTAGCAATCTTGTTGTAGCATGTTTCTAGTTTGGTTTTCCGGGAGGAATGGAGGTTAGTTAGGAGTGGAGCACGGTAAACTAGGGATGGAAATAGGTAGGATGAGGCAAGTACTTGTTTTGTTGTGAGGGAGAGGAACATATTGTGTCTATAGAGTAATCTAAGTTTTCTATGGATCTTACTAATATTGTTATGTACATAGAGATCGAATTTGAGGTTTTTGTTGATTATTACTCCTAACAGTTTTGTATCGATGACTAATTAAATTTTAGTGGAGTTAAGAGAGAATATATTGAAAAGGGATTTATCAAAGGGTATGTCTTTCTTGGGACTGAAAATCATGACATTGGTTTTTTTGATGTTTAGGGACAGGTGATTATTGTGGAGTCATGTCTCTACAGTGGTAAATGCAGTTTGGGTGATCTGCTGTAGTAGAGTTAGGTTATCAACATTGCAGATTATAGTTGAGTTTTCAGCATACTGTACTAGGGTCCTTTGGATAGTTTGATGAAGGTTATTGATAAAAATGTTAAACAGACGTGGTCCTAATATTGAGCCTTGGGGGATACCAGTGGGGTTGTGAATATAAGGTGATATGGAGTTTTGCCATTTGACAGTATGTCTGCTGTTGGAAAGGTAGCTCTTAAACCAATTAAGAGAGAAGGATGAAAGTCCTATGTTGGTGAGCTGAGAGAGGAGGATGGTGTGAGCGATGGTATCAAATGCTTTAGAAAGGTCCAAGAATAATGCAGAGACAATGTTCCCTGAGTCACAAGCTTTGTTAACTTCATCTAGGAAAGATATTAGGGCAGCAGAGGCGCAATGTCGTGGTCTAAAGCCATGCTGTGTATGGGAGAGGATCTGATTTTTTAGAAGAAAATGTAAGAGCTGCTTATGAATGCATTTCTCTAGAAATTTGGAGATGGGGGAAAGAATGGCAATGGGACAGAAGATGAAAAATTTGGGTTGAAGAGCCCACTTTGTGGAGGGGTAGGATGATTGTTTTTTTTCCAGAGCCTAGGGTTGTAGGATTCATAGATAGATCTATTTATGAGAATAGGATAGATATAGAGATATAGATAGATATAGAGATAGGCCGCAGCATCAGCAGCGATTTTGAGGGATTTTGCAGGTATACTCTCGGCAGCAATAGAGCAAGGTTTTAATTTCATGAGGAGTTTTTTGATGGTTATAGTGGGAATGGAACAGAGTTACCCATCTGCCTGGGAAGTAGGTTGTCCAGGGTTATTCTGGTTGGGTGGAGAGGAAGGGGAGCTTGGGGAGGGGTGGCTTAATATATTTGTAGAAAAGTGAGGGGGATGAGACTGGGAGTGATGAATAAGGTACGTGTTAGTCGAGAGATTATTTTTTGGGAGAGGTAGAGAAAAAGTGGTAGTAAGTTTGTCAATGGTGCTTATAAAATAAGAGTTAAAGATGTTATGTTAAAGAAAAATGTATGTTATGTTAAAGATAAATGGAAAAGAAATAAAGAAACAGATTGCTCATTCTTAGGATCATAGGAAGTTACTATGCTAATGGGTATAGGGCCCTTACAAGCCTACCCAAGTTCTGCCCTTGTTTCCATGATCAGCACCTATTGCCCCTGTCCAAGAGACATAGGTGGAACCCCCAGGATGAATTTATGGTTATCCATTCAAGCATCCAGATTGCAATTTAAGATGCCTAAGGAGTTGCTCTACTTGACGTGAATTGGGAGTCTGTTCCACATGTGTGGTAACCTCTGGGAGACAAATCTGTCCCTCCAGCAATTTCTATTAATGTCTTATACCAGGTTAAGGTCTTTAGAGGGAGTAACCCATGAACCATTGGACTTATAGATATGCAGCATTTCTAATAAAGCAGAGTCATAAATTGTATAAAACAGAGTAAAGTAACAGTGATTTCAGGTGATCCACATAGGGCAAATGCTAGATACCTTGAATTCTCCTTGTGAGGAACTTTTGTGGTCCCTCAAACTGCTGCAGGTGCCTGGAAAGGTATATACCAAAAGGGGCATTGTACTCAATTATTGGCCTGATGAGGGAAGAGTACAAGGAGGTTATAACCTTTTTTCCTGGAGACAGTGCCCTTACTTATGAGATGAGCAATATAGAATGCCCTTCTTACCACTGTGGAGACATAGTGATCAAAGGTAAGGTTGCTGTCAACCTTTGTGCCCAGGTCTCTCACCACTGAGTGCATGCTTAGGGAATTTCTATTGATGTGGTAGTTAGCAGGAACATTGCTCTTACTGAAAGGGATGATAATACATTTTTTGCATTGTGCTCAAGGCTGTAACTTTGGCACCAATCATTTATTTGTGTAAGACCCTCTTGTAGGATGTTGACATCATCTGGGGATTCTATGACTGTTCCCAGTTTGCAGTCATCAGCAAACTTTGTCAGCCAAAGTCCTTTAGTTTTTTCATGTACTTTGGAGAAATAGATTCTGAACTGTAGAGGTTCCAGGACTGATCCCTGTGGAGCACCATTGGTTACAGGTCTGCTGTTGGAGGTGGATTCCCCTGTTTTGACTATGGGTTCTACCAGTGAGCCAGTTAGCAAACCACCTAATTATGCAAGGTTTGATACCTAGCTGGGTGAGTTTGTCAATAATGCCTAAGTGAGGAGTAGTGTCAAAAGCCTTGGCCAAATCCAGGTTGGCTGTATGCACAGATTTTCCCCTCGTCCAGGGCTCTGGTGACTGTCTCGAAGAAGTCCACCATATTTAACAGGCATGATCTCCCTTTGACAAATCCAAACTGAGTAGGGTCAAGTGTTTGGAGATTACCTATATCTTTATTAACGAGGTCCATGATGATTTGCTCCATGGCCTTGCAGATAATAATTCCCTGGGTCAGTGGAAGTGCCACCATTGTGCAAGGGGATAACTGTGGCCATTTTCCATTCAGCTGGGATGAAGCTTGTGCCTAGACTATGACTGAAGATCAACCAATGGTGTTGCTAATTCTTGTTGGAGCCCATGTAGAATGCAACCTGGAATGTTATTAGGTCCCATAGATGCTGTGTTTTTGGCCTTAGAGAGGGCATTTATATAGATACAAGGTAAGAAACATGTGGCAGGAATGTCATGGGGTCTGTGTGTTGTCTTCATCTGCAAAACAATTTTAGAACAAATTAAAATAAATAACCATCAATGATAACCCAGATTTAGAAAACCTAGTCACTAAATTCCCAGCACAACAGCCTTTAAGGCATTTGTCAAATGAACCAAGGAATGTGCAGCTGTACATTCTTAATATATTGTCATTACTGTCTATGAAACCAAACCTCTATTAGAAAACTAAATAATACATCAGAGGTCAAATTCTGTCCTCTGCATCCCTCATTCCTCAGAATGGCTACTTCCAGTATTGATATCGGTATGATCCAGAGGTGATCATTCATACATACAGTATTTTATTACCCACTGAAACAATCCTGTCATTGATTAAATACTCCATTTTAAGTCCCTTGCTTAAAATTTCTTCCCCTTAGGATCTGAAACACTGCCATCACAGAACTTTCCCATTGACTAAGGCATTTGAAAAGATTCTTTATTAGCAAATTTTTAACCACATAAGTGCCTAAGTCTTACTTTGTGATCAGCAAGTTTGCTTCCACAATGCCTTTTTTACCATGACTGCCTTGTATACAGTCATGGATGATATCTTCAGTGATATGAATTATGACAGTGTTACTGCAGCTCTGTTTGCTGCTATGACTAGAACACTGGAAACGGTAAATCATCTACTGCTATTTGACTTAATAAACTCAGTTTGGGTGCTGATACTGTTCATTAGTTTAAGACCTACTTGGAAGAAAGGACCTTCGAAGTTTACATCAGTTATTCAGTAATTCCCTGTTTTAAACCAGCCCTCTTTTACCATTGGTGCTTCTCAAGAAACAGTCCTAGGCACTTTACTGATGATTTAGCTCACAATCTCCCTTCCTTTAATATTGTTACATATTCTGGCAATCTCTTACTCAATGATACCAGTAGAGTACCCCCTGAACTGCAACATACCTTGCAATGCAAATTCACCTCACTGTGTGGTTGAAATTATAATAACAGTTCAATAATTGATCCTGATAAATCCATCGTCTTGGTATTTGTCAACCCACATAAGCTTGCTATCCTCCCTATCTCTTAGGATAATTTTAAATATTTGGTACTATTAAATTAGAATTTTTAAATAAAAATGACCAGGTTTAGGACTGACAGAGCTAAAACTAGTGGCAGCCCTATAAATTATGAACAGTTGTGAGGTATGGCACCACAAAGGAGCCCTGCCAGAGTTTGCTCCTGCTGAGGTCATATTCGCTCAGCAGGTCAAAACTGAGAGAAAAAATGGCAGTCAGAATGCATAACTGCATTTAGCTGACACCACATACTGCATATTGATGGGCAGCTGAATAGCATGAAGCATGTGAGTGGTAGCATGATGCAAAGTGACATCAACATGCCAGAGTTCACATATGAACACACCCTTAATGAACTTCAAGCCTAAAGCCAAATGGAAATGAGCCCCCATAGTGCAGACTAGGAGTGATAATGCATATTGTTATTGGTACGATTCAGAGAGGATCACTCTAAATCACATTATTAGCATAATAACCACATTGTGAGGCCCATTTTAGTTTTGAGAAAGGAAGGGGTCAGAGTGGACTGCAATACAGGTAAATTGACAGCAGGCATGAAAATTGGTAATGGACCTCATGAGGGCAGTAATCACACAAGAATGCATGGAAGCAACAGATTGTCACAGGGCAGTGGAGTGACAGGAAATAGGAAGCATAGTTTTCAGTTCTGTTGTGGAGGACTCAACATGGCAGTGCACATGGTAAAGATGGGAGAAGCTGCAGTCCTATTGAGGACTCAACCTGATAGGGCACAGGGGACAGGCAGGTCAGGTTGCAGTCCTCTTTGGGGCTACAGTCTGACAAAGCATGGGAAACACAATCAGGCTCAGTCTTGACACAACAACACCACCATATGCACACAGAAAGCATGACATGTAGGGGATCTTGGGCCATTAGTACAGCAGAATGTGCTGTCTGCCCATGTGTGAGGAAAAACAGCCATGGTTAACATGCTCACAGCTGCCATGCTGTAGCCCAATGTTATAACAGTTAAGAGTATATCAGTGCAGAGGGCTATGGCCAACATAAAGGTGCCTGGAAACAGTATGGAGGCAATTATAGACTAGCATGGGCAGCCATGAATATGCACACTTTTCCACATGTGCAATCCACTTGAATACATATCCTGGCTTAGGACCAAAGGAACAGCAACAGCTCGAAAAGCTCACCACACTGGAGATAAAGGTGCGTCTAGAGGCTCTACATACATGACATGCATATCCTTGAGAAGGGTAAACTTGGCAGAGCCTTCTGGGTCCAGGTGTGGGAGGGAGTGGTATAGGCATCAGTGCAGTGGGCAGCCTTAATAGGACAATAATAAAGGTACATCAGCAATACGTTACTTTGTGTTAGGCATGAGTCACAGGAAATCAACACAGACAGCCGGATTACTGGTGGATAGACTGCCACCACAGAGGCTTCTAACAAAGATTGAGGAATTCCTGTTATCCATCAATGGAGAAAGTGAGCAAGCCCTCATGCATAGAAGTGATTTGGATATGGGATCTGAGCTAGTGACAACTGCCTAGGTGTCTGTAGAAGATGCCTCAGGTGAGTAGCAGCACATGCTATTCCTGGAAATCAGTGACATGCACCTCTGATTTGGTTTACTCAAATAAATATGCTTTTAAGTCATCCAGAAATATTGGGGCTTCAACAGTGACAACCTGCTCCACAAGATATGTATGTGCCCCTAAGCTATGTATATGGTTGGCATGTGGTTGACAATCGGCCACATGATGGTGCGAGTCACAAATATGATCCAGCATTGCCACAGGTATATTATCTTCACATATTCACAGGTTTATTTGACAGTAGATCCAGCACAACAGGTCAGAACATGGCTGTTGTCAATGGGCCACTGCTGACTGATGAAGACAGCACCATGCACTTGATGCAATCTGATGACACAGTCACTTTTAACCATACAAAAAAGTGGAGGTCACATTCACATCACCAACAACTGAGGTGATAATGAAGGGGCAAAATGAACCATTTGCATCACCATTGCTCAGCAGGTGCTCACACCCATCATTACGAAGAGGCATGTAGGTAGCAGTCTGTGTGAGGACCTGCAACCATTGTAGGGACTGCAAGACATTCGGCAATGCATGCAAAGTGACATGACATATAGGAATTGAAAATAAACATGTCTGTTGAGGGCACTGTAAGTCCAGTTGTCTGCAATTGATGCATTCTTGTAAATGTGGGCAATCAAGCACTACAGTCAAGCTAAAAGACAGATGCACATTTCATGATCACTCAACAGACATACATAGCATACAACATAACTAAGATGACTTCGCTGTCAACACTGCCCATGGCTGCCTTCACTCCTAGGTGTGGATACATCCATCGATGAAGCAAATATTCTTCCAGGTCCACCAAATTCATTCACCCCCAACACAAGACAATCAGGGCCCTGCAATTCCATCTTATCAAACTCCCTTGTAGCACTACACTGACTAATACCTACCTATACTCATTCATGGGGGTCATGGATGACAATATTCTACTGCAATGCCCAAAGGGCACTAAGGCAGGGTTCCTGTTTACACTCACAACATGGTACACCATTCCTTAGACAGGGTGCCTCCAAGTGTAGCACTGTGGGGTCACATGGCACACCTAGCCAGAGTTCTATTAATGAAAGCTCCACCCTATCAGTAAAGGATGTGATCCTTAACTCCCTTTAAGTTCCTAATGATTTATGTGGCTCCATATCCATCAGATGTGAATCTCCACCTATGGTAGCACTTTGAGCCCTGTCATTGTGCCTCACCCACCTGTAGAAATGATTATAACTGTGCCCTGTCCAACCTTCTGACATATGTGGGTATAATAATCTCTGCATGGCCAGGCATAGCACTTTACTAGGTGTGTTACTGTATGCATCAGTTTTACTCTGTGTCTGTCTTACCACAGCCAATATTTGTGGAACATATGCCACCTGTTTTGTCAATGACATGACATATTACATCTGACTCTGCCTTACATGAGGCCCTGCAGCAACTGGTTCCTCTTACAACATCTTCTCTGCTAGTATGAGTATGTCTGACAGTGTTATGGTGCTCCCGTGCTGTAACTGTTTTTGCAGCTGTTCTTCAGTGCATACTTTAGTGCACCACCAGATTTATCCAGGCAGCAGAAGTGAGCTTTCAGCAATCCAAATACCCATTTAGCAGTGTTACTTGTCTTAAGTATTGTCGTGCTATACACTACCTCTCCACAGTCTGGGGCTATGGATGGGGGGGTCAACAACCACAGTTTCAGTATGTATCCTGCATCACCTGAAACATACAACAGAGGCCATCTTCATGACTGCTACTTACATTCTTGGCTCCAGACTATCAGGACCACTGTGTGTAGCAATGTGTCCACTTACCAATTATATGACTTTAGGGGAAGTCATACTACACAAACTGCTGGTATAGGCCGCACATGTGCGAGTGTGGAAATCATGGGAACTGTCTGGACAGTACACAGGCACATTGGATAAAATGGCTTTTGAACTGCACACCACTTAGAAACTGATGAAGTAGAAGTCCTTCCAGTTGATATTCTATGAGGAGCAGGTTTGCATAATGATGGCAAAGTAGGTGCATTCAGTGGCCCCAAAACTTCAGTTAAATGAGCTATATCATAAAATGCAGGCATAGTGGTGGTTGACGCCTCTGCTGTCTGTTGAAATGAAATTATATCTGTCACCTGTCAGATACTCAAAGGTCCCCATAGATAGGACAGTTAAAACTACACAGACCTTTGCATACACTGGGACAGGCAGTGCAGACATCATCCTTGATTGCAGGTGAGGACAGTGCATGCCTTCTAACTCCTGTATTATGCCTCTCTTCACATAGTAGCAGCTAACAACTTCCCAGTCATAGGGAGGTAGTGGTATGTCAACTGCTGGTGAACTATTCTGTGATGCAGAGGGTAGCAACATGCAATATAATGAACACTGACTCTCCAGGTGGCCTCTAACACACAGTGACCAGCTACCACAGATACTATTCACATCATCTTAGCGTGAGCAATACAGCTGAGTGATGAGCATTTATAGTGTTTAGAATAGGTAATCACCACAGCTTATCATACTAATTTTATGTTTTTGAATCACGTTTGATTACATCATTCGTATACATGAAGCCTCTTCTTAACACGTTAACTCTCATTTGCATGTCACTATGTGGTCAGTTGCATGTGTTGATTGCCTAACTACTGTCCACTAACTTGGCAGTATTTCATGTGTCTCAGAATCACACCCTCCAGTGACCAACTGCACTATTCCACTTGATGCACTGTGGAATTTGTTTTGCATTATAGGTTTTTGATTTGATGTAATTGATTTTTGCAATGCTATCTAAGTTCATATGAGCAAATCAATATATAACTAATAAATAAACAGGTATATCTATATATATATATATATATATATATATATATATATATATATATACACACACACACACACACACACACACACACACACACACACACACACACACACACACACACACATATTTATTTATTTTACATTTGTTAACCAGGATAGTCCGACTGCACACAGGTCCATTGGTCCATTTTCAGAGGAGGCCTGGGGAGGAAAAGCTCCACATGTGGATAGTTACATAAGAGTTAAACAGTAGCAGTTTTATACAGTCACATATAGATACCAGTACAGAATTATAGGATTATATGCATACTTGGAATACATACATACTTAAACTTAACACTGTAGTTTTCTTAATACGCCAGAGCAAACACAGGAACACAAATGGCAGATATTCTCCGAAGTAAACTGTTGCAAAGTACAAATCCAGGTGCAAAGATCAGAAACACACGATATATCCAAAAGTTCGTATAAACCTATTTCATGCACAAAAAGTAAGCGCTTTCACCCGTAGGCTTCTTCAGACTGTTACATTTCATATAGAAACAGTTCATTTATATAATAGATAATCATAGCTGATAGGTCAAGGACTCCCTGACAGCAATTCAAAAAATCCCAACATATTTAAAGCTAAATATTCCCAATGAATCACTAAAATAAAAAGCACAGTTGATAAAAAACTAACTACATGACCATGCATCTCCTAAAATCATAAAATTACATTTATCTATAAATACATTCATATATTTACAAACAACAATATATGATACAAAATGTAAAAAACAATTTTCTATATGAAATGTAACAGTCTGAAGAAACCTACGGGTGAAAGCGCTTACTTTTTGTGCATTAAATAGGTTTATACGAACTTTTGGATATATCGTGTGTTTCTGATCTATGCACCTGAATTTGTACTTTGCAACAGTTTACTTCGGAGAATATCTGCCGTTTATGTTCCTGTGTTTGCTCTGGCGTATTATTTATCTATTTTTGTTGTGTTCACAGGAACGCTCATTCCTTTGCTGGTTCTTTATTTTTTGGTTTACACACTGTAGTTTTCTTGTTCGAACTTAGACATTTTTAATGGTACATGGCTGAAAAAGGTAGCATGTCATTCAGTAGTACAATACATATGAGAATGAGACTAAGTCTGAAACATTGACTATTTTACAGATAGCCAGGTAGTGAAGAGAGTGCTAAGCTGGTTAGTCAGCGTTGGTACAGGGGCACAGCCAGTGACTTTTTAGGAATTTTTTGAGAGATGTTTTAAATTGATTAATAGTCTGGTTTGCTGTATGTTCGGCAGGGAGCCAATTCCAGATTGTTCCAACAGAGTTGCAAAACAATGAGTCACCTGCTGAGTTTTTAGATTTAACAGTTTGTTCATAGGTTCATAGGTTCATACTAGGCTATCTGCCCTAGGGCATTTATAAGCCTAGCCAGAATGTGTTTGGCTTTCGCCACCCATTTTAAATTTATTTTGCTATGCCCTTTTTCGAGGTTAGTATACTGTGCCTCTGTCTAACAGTGACACAGAAGTGATACCCGGGGTAAACCTACGATCTCCCATCCACTCATCAAGATTCCTCTTGAAGAGAGTCAGTGAGGGACTCTGCCTAACCTGGACTGGGATTTTATTCCAGAGTGAAGGGAGCCTCTGGGTTATAAATCTGTCCCTCCAGCATGTCCTATTTATTTCAGTGCTGAGGTTCAAGTCTCTCGAGCACGTAGCTCGATGGGATTTGGATTTTCTGAGGTGCAGCATGTCCATTAATTCCGGGTTGGACATGGCTTTATACGTCAGGCACAGATCGCCTCTGAACAGGCGGTATGCCACTGAGTAGAGCTGGAGTTTCTTTAACCGGGCAGCATATGGGATCTGTTTGAGCCCTTTGATCCTCTTGGTTAGGTACTTTTGGGGTCTTTCAAGTTGCTGCAGGTGTCTGGTAAGGTACATCCCAAAAGGGGCATTGTACTCAATTATGGGCCTGATGAGGGATGAGTAAAGAGGCACAATGACGTCCCCTGATCTAGATGTGAATCCCTCCATGATTAGGTGGGCTATATAAAATGTTTTTCTAATCACTTTGGCCACGTGGTTGTCAAATGAGAGATTGCTATCAACTTGGGTCCCCAGGTCCCTAATTACTTCTTCTGGACTTAATGGATTACCACCTATGTGGTAATTTGTGGGCACTTTGTTTTTGCCAAAGGGGATGACTCTACACTTTTTGGCATTTAGCTTGAGGCCATGGCTCTGGCACCAGTTGTCTGTTTCTATGAGGCCCTTTTGGAGGATGCTTGTGTCGACTGGAGAGTCGATTATGGCACCCAGTTTGCAGTCATCTGCGAACTTGGTCAGCCACAGTCCTTCCGTGTTGGCCTGTACCTCCGAGAAATATATACCGAACAAGAGAGGTCCCAGGACTGAGCCTTGTGGGACACCACTTGTAACTGGTTTGGAGTCTGACATGGCTCCAGCAATTCTAACCATGTGGGTTCTGTCCTTGAGCCAGTTTGTAATCCATCTAGTGACATAGGGGTTTATATTTAAGCTGGTGAACTTATCTATAATGCCCGAGTGGGGTATTGTATCGAAGGCTTTTGCGAGGTCCAGGTAGGCTGTGTGGACCACCTTCCCTCGTCAATGGCCTTGGTGACTGTTTCAAAGAAATCAACCAGGTTTAAGAGGCAGGATCTGCCCTTAACAAAGCCGAACTGGGTAGGATCCAGTGTTTGTAGGTCCCCAATATCTTTATTTATGAGGTCCATGATGATCCTTTCCATAGCTTTGCAGACCAAGCTAGTCAGGCTTATGGGGCGATAGTTTCCAGGATCTGTTGAGGCACCACCTTTATGGAGAGGGACCACTGTTGCTGTACGCCACTCTTTGGGCACATATCCTGTAGTAAGGCTGAGATTGAACAGTAGTTTTATGTTTGGGTTTAGCTCTTCTTGGAGTTCATGTAGGACACAGCCCGGGACACCATCTGGTCCCATTGATGCTGTGTTTTTTGCTTTGGAGAGGGCGGCTCTTACCTGAGCATCTGAGATGTCAGGGGGGCAGCACTCTGCTGGGATAGATATTTGCCCTTTTGGTGGGGAGGGGGGGAGAAGTTTGCACTGAACCTGTCAGCTAGGATGTTGGCAATGTCTGTGTGTTCGGTGTATTTTTTGTCATTTTGGACTAATTCTGAGCATATCTGGGAATTACCACCCAGGTTCCTAACATAACTAAAGAAAGCCTTGTGATTATCCTTAGTGTCCTGTGCAATTTTTCTCTCGAAGCTGGCCTTAGACAATTTTATGTGTGCCCGTAGTTTTTTGCTAATACTGATCAGTGATGCCTTCCCTTTTTGGGATTTTGCTCTATCATTTAGTAGCTTCCTCCTTCTATTGTATAGTTTGTTTATGGCTGGCGTCCACCAGACAGGACGTCTGCCTTTGGAGGATTGGGTCTTGGTTTTATTTGGGATCGCATGATCCATGCATTCCTGAAGGTGTTCATAGAATGCGTTTATAAAGGATTCTGTGGTCTGGGCCGTATTTTCCACAGGCCCGGGGCTTTGAAGGATTCCACCTCAGTTTTGAGGAGTGTGAAATTTGCTTTAGAGAAGTTTTTCACTGTGGTTTTCTGGGCAGGGGGTGGAGTCTGGATGTGAATATCCAGTGAGATTAGTTTATGGTCTGATCTTACCAGTGAGGGATACACTTCTGGTCTGGAGCATAGAGTCCCCATGTTGGTGATGATCAGGTCCAGTATGTTTTCCCCTCTTGTGGGAGTGGTAACAAGTTGTTCCGTAGCATTTGAGTTTATAAATTCTAGGAACCTTTGGGCTAGGGTGTTGGAGCTAGAGTAATGCTCCCAGTCTATGTTTGGGTAGTTGAAGTCGCCCAATATAATGGTGTTTGGAGAGACCTTCATATTTTCCAGTGTTCTCAGGAAGGCCGAGTGGGGTTCCTGGGTTTGGGAGGGTGGTCTGTAGCAGGCTATAAACTGGAAGGCAGTTTTACCCACTGATAGTTGCTACATATACAATACTGTGCCAGTATTTTGTCAGAAGACCGGAGAGTTTTTAGGTTACTTATTAATTGATTATACTGGATTTGAGAGGGAAACTCTAGCCAGCCTAGAGACAGTGGGTTAATACAGTGGTGGGTTCTATATGCTGAGACTTTGGCAGATCTGGCTATGGTGTTGTAGCAGCTATTGAGTTTATTGAGGTCAGATTTATTCAGGTTTGTATAGATTGGGGAGGCATAAAGAAGGGTTGAAAGTAAATGTGTTTGGGTAATAACTGTCCTAGCAGTTGGGGTTAGAAATGCCTTAATTCTATATAGAGATCGAAGCTTCTTGTTGACTGTTTTAATGGTTTTCCAAAAGAACTGCTGGTAACAAATTTGCACGAATTCCCCAATGAGTGTTTGCTCACCTTAAATGTAACAAATGGAGGAACACGCTTCGCTCCTTAGTATGAAAAACTGGCGTTTATTACCCAAAACATGAAAAACAAAACAATACATCCAAACAGTGGTTGAGCGCTTTCACCCATTTATTGGGCTTCTTCAGAACACTGTGTAATAAATTAAGACGCCTTAAATAGTTTTTTTGGTGCCAAACAAGTTTCAAAATGTTAAAGGGACAATGCCCTATTATTGTATTCACTGTAAACATACATTAGCATCACTTCCCTACATAAAATCCAATCTGCTGTAAATTAAAAATAATAATATTAATATTTATGTTAAAAACGGCCATTCTGTGAGGAACATGAATCATTAACCTCATGATAGTTTGTAATAATGAGATTGTGACCCTCCAATACTACTTATGGTATATAAGTGTATTTAGTCAACAAATTCAAGTGTAGATGTCTCACAAAATTACATCTTGATATAATATACTAAAATGATCTTAAATATTTGTATGAAAATGCTAATAATAACATTGCTGTGGTGTCCGCAAAAGTATCCATTCATCTATAACATACAGTCGAGCCCTTACCACTCGTTCTACTAAAACTCAATAATCATATTGTATAAATTGACTGACTGATTTTTACCCTTAGGAACCTTACTAAACAATGATTTAAAATTACTTAAATTGCTTACTTTAATTATATGTACATACTTTGTCACTAATAGTCGCTGATAAATAACTGTATATAACTGACGTACTATTTCGAAATTCCTATCTACTGCAAAATGCCCTTTTATTAACTTATAAAATACTTCATTAGTTATTAAAACCTAAACTAGGCAGATGCTAATACCTGCAATATTATGACATTGCTATTGTTAGTAGATTTCATTTCTAGGTTCTGTCACAAATTGACAACACTTCCTAAAATATCGCTGACGCTGTTACTACCTAAGATGACAAAAATACATACTTCCTATCCCACTAATCATAATGTGTGTGTGTGCAATATGCACCAGATAGGTAAATTTTGTTCATAAGTGTAACTAAACACTGTCATATAATCTATTTTAAAAAATGCCGCTAATCAGCGATAATATCACAATGACGAAATACCCCATAAGTATTTAAAAAATACCCCATAAATATTTAAGATATTAAAAAATTAAAAAATATTCCTAATCATTTATGTAAGTAAAGTTGTGCCTTCCTTGCACATTAGCTAATCTATCCAATGGTAATGCAAATAAATAAAGTTATTTAACCACTGGAGAAAATGAAACATTAAAAGAACTACAAACAGATTCTAGCATAAGGGTGATGAAATCAGATAAAGGTGGGGGAATAGTAATATATGAGAGTCACAAATATAATAATAAGATGTATGACATACTTTATGACACAGGCAATTATGAATCTATATCACTTAATGAAATCAATATTGCCTACTGGAGAATTGACTCATACTTAGAGGAATATTTAATAGATGGTAGGATCAGTAAAGAGACACATAAATTCATGACAGTAAAATATCCAAGATTAGCTACATTGGTAGGAATACCTAAAATTCATAAAAGTATAGATGATCCCCCCCCCTTTAGACCTATCATATCTGGAAGTGAATTGAAAACTTTTCCAATAGGAAAATATATAGATGTGAAACTTACATATTTATGACAAATTACCACACATGGTAAAAGACTCCTGGGAATTTTTGAAGGTATATCCCATTGACAAATAGAGTAAAGGTTGCTTATTTGTCACCATAGATGTGATAGATTTATTTTCTTGCCTACCCAAAGAAGAAGGACTTGAGGCCTTTTCTAACAGTATTAGAAAATATTCAAATCTTGAATGGGATGAAGTCAATCTAATTACTGAGTGTATGAGTATTGTTTTAGAGAACAATTTCATCTATTTTGAGGGGGAATACTTCAAACAGACCAGGGGGGTAGCTATGGGAGCAGCTTGTGTTCCCATATTTGCCAACCTGGTCATGTTGGATTGGGAACTTAACACTTTATTCCCTTGTTCTTATTTCCCCCACATCAAGTACTATTCTAGATTTCTTGATGACATCTACATCCTTTGGAACGCCAGTATTGAAAAATTGGAACAATTTTTACAGTTCATTAACGATAGTAATGAATATTTAAAATGTACTCATTCATACAATACAACTGGTATAGCTTATTTGGATACATACATTTATGAATATGATGGAAAATTATTTTCCAGAATTCACAGGAAAAGTACATTTTCTAACGACTACTTAGATTATAACAGTTACCACCCCCCAAACTAAAATACAACATTTTTAAGGGTCAATGTATTAGGGCCTGTAGAATGACTTCTGACCATACAATCCTGGTCAGTGAATTGATCAATATAACTAATATGTTCAAAGACAGAGGATACCCTGTTGATATGATGGACAATGTGACCCAATATATTTTAGAAGAATGGGGGAAGAAATATAAACCATTACTTGGAATAGGGGGACAACTATCAGGAGATCCCCATACCAATATGAGTATCAATGTTGGGAATATTACTAATAGTAACCACCAGAGAGCATATATTATGTTATATAGTCCCTTATCTAGTGATATTATCGATTTATTGACTAAATATAGGCATTTAATAACAAGTGACAACATACTGTCAGACATGATGGGAACAAAACCAGGAATAGTATATAAGATGGGTAACAATTTAAAAACATTATTGCAAAAATATACACAACGTGATAGGAAGAATAACACATCAATGGAAAATTATACTAAGAAATGTGGATGTTGCAGTCAATGCAATTATATTAATGAAAATAAGGAAATTAAGTTACAAAATATTACGAGAACTAGAATAAAGTTTTTAAAGGGCAACTGCAACTCAAAAATTGTTGTATATCTAGCGATGTGTAATCAATGTCCCTGTTTCTATGTGGGAAAGACTGAGAGAGGGTTAAATAAACGTATTTATGAACATAATTACAAAATTAAGAAAAAGGATTCCACTAACGCCTTATCTAGACACATAGAAACCAAGGGGCACACCAAAGGATTTACATTTTCAATTATAGATATTATCAAATTTGATCCAAGAGGGGGTGACCCGAAAACGTGTTTATTATTTAAGGAAGTATGGTGGCAAATTCTTTTGGATGCAACCACCATTCCTGGGTTAAATGAAAGTATTTCATTAAAACCCATTTTATTACATTAATATTTTCAGACAGGTTTTTAAGTACCCTTTACCAGATTCCTTCCTGATTATTTAACATTAACTTATACTATTTTTTAACAATTTGTATATAAAAATTTGTTACAGACACATCTTTATCAGCATCCCCCTTTTTTCAGGATAGGCATTTTTATTATAGTATTGACTAACTTTATTTATTTGCATTACCCTTGGATAGATTAGCTAGTGTGCAAGGAAGGCACAACTTTACTTACATAAATGATTAGGAATATTTTTTAATTTTTTAATATCTTAAATATTTATGGGGTATTTTTTAAATACTTATGGGGTATTTTGTCATTGTGATATTATCGCCGATTGGCGGCATTTTTTAAAATAGATTATATGACAGTGTTTAGTTACCCTTATGAACAAAATTTACCTATCTGGTGCATATTGCACACACACACATTATGATTAGTGGGATAGGAAGTATGTATTTTTGTCATCTTAGGTAGTAACAGTGTAAGCGATATTTTAGGAAGTGTTGTCAATTTGTGACAGAACTTAGAAATGAAATCTACTAACAATAGCGATGTCGTAATATTGCAGGTATTAGCATTTGCCTAGTTTAGGTTTTAATAACTAATGAAGTATTTTATAAGTTAATAAAAGGACATTTTGCAGTTGATAGGAATTTCGAAATAGTATGTCAGTTATATACAGTTATTTATCAGCAACTATTAGTGACAAAGTATGTACATATAATTAAAGTAAGCAATTTAAGTAATTTTTAAATCATTGTTTAGTAAGGTTCCTAAGGGTAAAAATCAGTCAGTCAATTTATACAATATGATTATTGAGTTTTAGTAGAACGAGCGGTAAGGGCTCGACTGTATGTTATAGATGAATGGATACTTTTGCGGACACCACAGCAATGTTATTATTTGCATTTTCATACAAATATTTAAGATCATTTTAGTATATTATATCAAGATGTAATTTTGTGAGACATCTACACTTGAATTTGTTGACTAAATACACTTATATACCATAAGTAGTATTGGAGGGTCACGATCTCATTATTACAAACTATCATGAGGTTAATGATTTGTGTTCCTCACAGAATGGCCGTTTTTAACATAAATATGAATATTATTATTTTTAATTTACAGCAGATTGGATTTTATGTAGGGAAGTGATGCTAATGTATGTTTACAGTGAATACAATAATAGGGCATTGTCCCTTTAACATTTTGAAACTTGTTTGGTGCCAAAAAAACTATTTAAGGTGTCTTAATTTATTACACAGTGTTCTGAAGAAGCCCGATAAATGGGTGAAAGCGCTCAACCACTGTTTGGATGTATCGTTTTGTTTTTCATGTTTTGGGTAATAAACGCCAGTTTTTCATACTAAGGAGAGAAGCGTGTTTTTCCATTTGTTACATTTAAGGTGAGCAAGCACTCATTGGGGAATCCCTGCAAATTTGTTTTAATGGTTTTGTCGATGTGAATGTCAAACTTAAGGTTATTGTCAACAATTACACCTAATAGTTTTGTATTACTTTCTGGGGAAATTATTGTGCCATTACTAGATGTTATAGTAAATGATGGGAGTGTAGCATTCTGGGTGGGGGTGAAGAGTAGCAGTTTTGTTTTATTTGGATTCAATAGAAGACGCCTGTCAGTGAGCCAGTTTTCTACTACATTAAAAGTATTTTGGGTTAAGGTCTGCAGGTCTAATGTGGAGGTGGCAGAACAGATTAGGGTAGAGTCATATGCATATTGAATGCAGGTTACTTTTGGGATGACTGTATGAAGATCATTAATGAAGATGGAAAATAAGTGAGGTCCTAGTATAGACCCTTGAGAAACTCCAAGGGTGACTGGAAATAGGGAAGAAAGGCTATCCTTCCATAGCACAGCTTGTTGTCTGCCACTTAGATAGGACTGTAACCAGCATATTGCTAGGCTGTCTATGGCAAGAGGTTTTCGTGTTTGAATGAGTAGCTGGTGGTTTACCATATCAAATGCCTTAGATAGGTCAAGAAAGACAGCAGAGGAAGACGTATTATTATTATGGATTTGATTTATTGTCTGAGAGAAGGATAAAAGGGCTGTGGTGGTACTATGGTGGGGTCTAAATCCATGCTGGGAGGGAGCTAGGAGATTGTGCAAATTGAGGTAATGAAGGAGTTGCTTGTGGATAGATTTTTCCATAATTTTAGCCAGAAGGGACAGAATGGCGATGGGCCAGTAATTTGATAGATCAGTGGAGTTACCCCCTTTATGTAGAGAAATTACATAGGAAATTTTCCAGATGGAGGGGATATATGCTTCAGAGATGATTCTGTTAATTAATATTGAGATGGGATATGCTATTGCATTTGCAGCCTTTTGAAGATACTCAGCTGGAACTAGGTCTGCTGAGAGGGTGGTGGGTTTCAGTTTCTTGATTAAGGATTGGATAAATGCTGTTGGTACAGGTTGAAAGTTAAAGGATGGGTGGGTATTGGATGTGGGGTTAATAGGGTCTAGGTTGTTGGGGCCTAGTTGGTTGGAAAGGGATTGTATAGTTTCCGTAAAGAAGGTGATGAAGGTGTTGGCAATATTTTCTGGAGGTTTTTGGAGGATAGACGCAAGGGTAGGGGTAGTAATATTACCTGGATGGAGAAGATTGTTTAAGCCGGACCAAAATTTTTGTGGTCGAGTTTGATGTTTATGTTGCAGGTTATAGTAATAGTCTTTTTTGTCTAATATTATAGACTTCTTAGTATCATTTCTTAGCTGTTTATATACTAGTTGATCCATAGGGGTTTTTTTTGGTTTTCCAAGATGACCAGGCTTCATTTCTATTCATGATTTTTGTCTAGTTTATTTGGACAGCCACGGTGCTACTTTTTTCTTTGTTCTACTGGTCCAGATGGGTGCATGATTGTTAAGGATTGTAAGAAATGTGGAGTTAAAGTGTGTACTGCCTCATCTAGTGGGAGTAGTTTTAGTCTATTCCAGTTACATGTTTGAAGTTCTAATTGGAATTTGGTTTGATCGAAGCTCTTATTGCTCCTGATAGTTCTGAAGCTAGGTATTTGAGGGATATCATTTTTTTGTCTGAGTATATATGTTAGGAGGTGATCACTTATTTCCTCAGGTTGGGTGCCTGCCTTATACATTTGGGGAGGGTTATTAATGAGAATCCAATCTAGTATGCTTTCTTTGTTATTGGGCTTACTAGTTCTGGTGGTGGAGGTTATGACTTGGGAGAAACCATATAGAGTTATGTGGTTAGTAGGGAAGTCTGAGGAGCAGGTGTTCCAGTCTATATTAAAGTCACCTAAAACAATAGTTTCTTGTGGGGAGTTTATGGACAGCCACTGTAGAATGTCTTCAAGGATATTGGTGTTGTTGCCATGTGGGATATAAATGCAGCCGATGTTTATAGATTTATGCTGGTTAATTTGTAGTTTTGTAAAGAGTATTTCAGCTTTATCAGCTTGAGGAACTTGTAGAGAGTTGGAAATAGTTACATTAATTGAAGATTTATATAAGACAGCTACCCCGCCTCCCTTCTTTGAGGTGTGGTCCAGTCATATTATATTGTAACCTGGAGGAGTAACTTCATTGTCAGTGGTGGATGGCTTAAGCCAGGTTTCTGTAAGACATAGTATATCTGGGAAGTGTACTGCTAAGAGGGCATGCAGGTAGTGGATTTTATTATTTAGGCTTCTGATGTTTAGGTGGCAGATGAGGAGAGAGGTAGAGGAAATGTTTAAGTTTTGCAGGCTAGAGGGGATATTATATATTGGGTTGGATGCTTCTGATGGGGTTGGTCCTGGGTTGGGGTGGATGTCCCCATCCATTGTGAGGTTAATTTGAGAATAGATTATTAGTTTTTGAAGTTTGAATAATATTTTGTAGTAGTGTTTAGTTCTAGGGTTAACATAACTGACTCGAATGAGCTGTTGAGTTATTGTAATATGGGAGTTGGAAGGGAGGGGGAGTAGTGGCTGATTAAAGTTATGTGAAAGAGCATGAGTATTGTTCTGTGATCTGGGGTAGTGGGAGCCTGAAAGGGAGAGATGTTCATAAGCTGTGATAAAATATGTAATTATCAGCATGGGTAAAAGGTAGTAGGAGGGCTTTGAATTGAAAGGTGGGGTTGAAGCTTGTAGAGGCATTGAAGAGGTTTTGCAACTTACAATTGTTTAAGAATGGGGGTGGGAGGGTAGTAGATGAGGGTAGAGTAGAGAAATAAGGAGGGTATTGTGGTTAGGGTGGGTCTAACAACTGCTGATTGGTTTTATAATTAAGGGAGTGGCAGTTGTGGCTATAAATTTAGCACATCTAGGGGTGGGAGGTATTTGGGGGCAGGGTGGGGTGCTGAGTGAGCCCGAGCGGAGAGGGCAAGTGTAGCTGGGCTAATGCAAAGAAACCAGCTAGCAGTGGGAAACTATCAACACATTAAGTACAATGAGGCTTTTTTTATTTGTTTGTTTTAAATTATTTCTTACTCTTGTTTTTGCCTTCAGTATACAATGTTTACGTAGTATACTGTTAGTAATCATTTTTTGCAGCCTTTTCTTACATTAAGCTTTCTTCTGCCAGTTGTCTGCTATTTTTGTACAGAGCTCAAGAGTTTAAACCCCTGATTCAGGTTTATGCTATGTAATTTCTAGTTTTATATGTTTTATGCAGGGAGCTCAACTGTTTTTCCTTAGTTTGATTAAGCTGAGTTTCTGAGTGCTAAAATCTAAGGCAGACAGCTGGGCTACAGAGCCTACAGTAAAAAGGAGCTTTGTTCTGTGTGTCTGAATTAAATTATGCTAGTAATATACATAGAAACTTAGATATGTTCACTAGGTA
>NC_056735.1:1255179671-1255222171 GCF_019279795.1 Protopterus annectens | reverse complement strand
AAGAAAGATGACCAAAGATAAAAATTAGTGAAAAGTAGGTCTAATCTCACAAAGCCAAAAATATTGCTTTATTCTTTCTAAATAGCAGTTGTTCCACAGGTGTAGCACATTTCCTCAGTGTTGCTCCACAGGTGTATCACATTTCGTAAGTGTTGTTCCCCAGGTATTTGCACATTTCGTCTATGTTGTTCCCGAGGTGTCGCGCATTTCATCACTGTTGTTTCCCAGGTGTCGCACATTTCGTCAGTGTTGTTCCCCAGGTGTCGCACATTTCGTTGATTTTGTTCCCCAGATGTTGCACATTTCCTCAGTGTTGCTCCACAGATGTAGCACATTTCCTAAGTGTTGTTCCACAAGTGTTAACACATTTTGTCAGTGCTATTCCACAGGTGCTGCAAGTTTCATGAGTGTTGTTCCACAGGTGTAGCACATTTCCTCAGTGTTGTTCCACAGGTGTAGCTCATTTCCTCAGTGATGTTCCACAGGTGTAACACATTTCCTCAGTGTTGTTCCACGGGTGTAGCACATTTCCTCAGTGTTGTTCCACAGGTGTAGTACATTTCCACGGTGTTGTTCCATAGGTGTAGCACATTTCCTCTGTGTTGTTCCACAAGTGTATCTCATTTCCTCGGTGTTGTTCCACAGGTGTAGCTCATTTCCACGGTGTTGTTACACAGGTATAGCACATTTCATTGGTGTTGTTCTACAGGTGCTGCAAGTTTCATCAGTGTTGTTCCACAGGTGTAGCACATTTCATCAGTGCTATTCCACAGGTGTAGCACATTTCCTCTGTGTTGTTCCACAAGTGTAGCTCATTTCCTCGGTTTTGTTCCACAGGTATAGAATTATTTCCTCAGCGTTGTTCCACAGGTGTAGCTTATTTCTTCGGTGCTGTTCCACAGGTATAGCTCATCTCATCTGTGTTGTTCCACAGGTGTAGCTCATTTCCTCGGTGTTGTTCCACATGTATAGCTCATTTCATCTGTGTTGTTCCACAGGTATACCACATTTTCTCAGTGGTTGTTTCACAAGTGTAGCACATTTCCTCAGTGTTGTTCCACAGGTGTAGCACATTTCCTCGGTGTTGTTCCACAAGTGTAACACATTTCCTCAGTGTTGTTCCACAGGTGTAGCACATTTCCTCGGTGCTGTTTCACAAGTGTAGCTCATTTCCTCGGTGTTCTTCCACAGATGTAGCATATTTCCTCGGTGTTGTTCCACAGGTATAGCACATTTCCTCGGTGTTACTCCACAGATGTAGCACATTTCCTCAGTGTTGTTCCACAGGTGTAGCACATTTCCTCGGTGTTGTTCCACAGGTGTAGCACACTTCCTCTGTGTTGTTCCACAGGTGTAGCACATTTTATCGGTGTTGTTCCACAAGTGTAGCTCATTTTCTTGGTGTTGTTCCACAGGAGTAACACATTTCCTCAGTGCTGTTCCACAGGTGTAGCACATTTCCTTGGTTTTGTTCCACATGTGCAGCACATCTCCTCACTGACGTTCCTCACAATCTTCCATAGCACCGTATGGCTCTCTGCAGCCAAACGGGTTTATATCACTTAGATTCCAAGCTCTTTCTACACATTGCTGTTGTGACTAAAGTCATGCTTACAGGTTCTTGCAGTCTCATGAACACACATGAAGAACTGCAGAGTGCACTGAGCATATGTCAGCAAGTCAATGACATTGTATAACATGTTTTACATTTTCAGCCAATGAAGGTGTAAAAGAGCAATCATGAACTCAAAGTTAAACTTCATACAGTGAATGCATGCATGTCATGTCATTTCTCACACCTTTCTGTCACTTTGAAATAACATTAATATTGGCACAATCTGTTTCATACCCCACCAAAAGTAACACTACTGAGATGTCCTATGTTGAGTGGCTGAAATGGAAAATTAACAGGACCATGAGATGCCAGCCATTATTGTCTGGAATGAGAACTAGAGCATGGCCGTGGCTACCAATGGCATTGTCTCTGGCAAAGCACCCCAATGGTGCAGTAATGAATCCAAGACCTTCCTTTATTTACTACACAGGGACCACCAAAAGCACCTGTATGGAGACTACTATAAAGGTCCCCATATAAGGTGGATACCTGGCACTATCTTGCTAGGGCTGTCATTGATGCCTCCAGCTTGCCTTGCTCTGGTGAGCAGTGTAGACACCACAGCAGTGACCTGCTGAGGTGTCATCCTGACCTTCTCCATCAATGGGAAGAAGAGGTCAGAGTAAGGGTACCTGAGATGTACTGTAATTATGTCAGTTTGTTTTGAGATTAATAAATGCTTACATTTCTTGCCAAAGCTTAGGAGGTTATTGAGGAAAATAGCTTCCTATTATGGAGATGTCTTCCAGGCACAATGATGTGTGTGTTCTTTACTTTCTCCCATATTAGTTCTGAGAACGTTGTCTGAATGTCTGCAAACCATACAGTGAGAAGTGTTGTCATGTATATATGCAAAGGTACTGGTGTTGACAAGTGCATAGTTTTGTGAGCCTGGCTCATCCATTAGTCAGGTAAAGTATGTGTCTGCAGGCAGGTGTGTGTGTGTATGTTTGCATACCTATTTCAGTGTTAGATCTGTATACATATTCCCTTTCTACAACAACTGATAGGAATAGAAAGGTAATTGCTCATACTAACAGAATGATGTTTCAACACTTTGTAGGTAGAGCATCAGAAGCAGTAATACACCTGCCAGTAATAGGCACTAGAGGTACTACATCTTGAAGAGGTTCCCTGTGAGCACCTTGTTAGACAGCAGATCACAGTGCAGTAACCCTTTGATGACAGACAACTGTGTTGTTCCTTAGTTTTTTTTTTTTTTGGTTGCTGCATTTTTTATATCATTTAATTATTCATAACAATAGTTATTTAGTTCATACAGTGATTTAATTAAATTTCGTATTATTATTCTCCCTTTCTCTCCCTTCATCACTACCACTTTTTAATTTTGTTATGTTTGTTATGTTATTTCTCTCCCTTTATTTTACAATTATGTGCAGAAGCTGCCATAGCAGTGCAATTGCATCTCAACCAGCCCAATCAGCTGTTGCATCTGCCCCTGAACTAGCTACATCTGTTCCCCTGATAGCTGAACCTGGGCTTCACCAGCTGGGAGCACAACTGTTATCACCTGTGGATCTGCCAGAGGTGAGCAATATGTCTGCCACAGGGAAATGGTGGAGGTGGTGGGGAGATGGTGGACAAGTGGATAGATGACCAAACTGGCCAATCAGAAAGACTACTTTTGTGACCTGCAGTGTTACATCCTTACCCAGTCTTGTTGGTAACATCTCAGCCAGGAGCCAGTGTTTTGGGTATGTGGAGTGTTGTCTGACCTCCTCCTAAGGATAACACAGTAGTGTAGAATAGGATCCCATACTCACTCCATTCCTCATCCTGGGATAGTCTTCCCCATTTGTCTCCATGCCCTCCCCTGTTTATTGTTCAATTCTCCCCAACACCAGTGTCTTCACTTTTTTGTCTGATGTCTCTAAATCTTCTGTCCTTTCCCTCCTCAGCATGTAAGCATCTCCCCTGTCAGTCTTGGCTTTACTATATGTCTGTGTGTTTTCTGCTGTTACATATCCTCAATATCTTACCATATCTTCAGATTCCATTGCATCTTTCATACCTTCCCCCTTGTAAAAATGGGCACGTGTCCCACAAATACATTGCCATTCTCACATCGCATTCGTTTACTTCATATTTCGCTCTGCTCGCTGCACCTTTTTTCACACTGTTCTCTCATTTTCACTCTTGCTTTTTAGTTGGCCCTTTAGAGTAGCTTGCTACTTTTCTCATCTTGTTACTGTTTAGATCAGGTCCACACTGTGACGCACGTGCACCTTCTATGTCCAGTAACTTTGTTTGTTGGATTATACAGCTGCTGTAGTCTGCTTCAGCATTCTTTCCTAAGACCTGCTCGGGGCATCAACAGGATTAGTAATTAGTTACAGCATGAGCTCTACATTTTCACGGTTAATTGATAATGAGCTCTGAGATGTATTACACCCAGGAAATAATCACCAGGAGGCTTATCACCATCATTGTGAGCATGTCTCTTAATCCCAGGGAATGTCTTCTATGAAATTACAAATTATTAATTAATTTGTATATTCTTTTGATTACAATGTTTTTTTAAGTCTCTGTAAAGTATTGTTCTTAGATGACCACTGCTAAAAGTACTAAAAAGAAAATGGAGAATATACAGTTTATAGAAGTGCTAAGATATTATTTTATCACCAAGGAGCTTGCATAAGAAGAGTGTCTCATTGCCGAGAAATATGTATGCAAGGTTGTGCAACTGGCTCAGAAAACTATGAAATCATCATCTGGTAAAGGAAAGGACAGCGTAGGAAGATTATTCACTTGTCTCTGCCTTAAGAACAGTATTTTTTACTTTGACTTGTGATATTGTGTCTCAGGTATTTATGAGTAATATTTATAAGAAATGCATCTTTGTTAATAATTATTTATACTTTTGGAGTAATCATCTGTATAGTATAAAAAATGTTCCTAGAGGGCACATGATCAAACTGTCTAGGTTAATTACTGGTGATGCTAAATTCCAAGAAGAAATATGTAATATTACTCCATTGTTTATGAAAGGGGCTTTAAAGAGTCATTATTGAAAGAGATTGCATTAGAAATTACCAGTAAAAGGACTATTAAATTTAAACCTATTTTACAGGCTATTATGGATGAAGAGTCAAATGTAGTCAAGGGTAACAACAATATAATTAATAAAAGAAATGTCATTAAAACCAATAAATATGATTAAAAGAACAGTTTCTTCCTACATACGACACTCGATAGTAAGACTATTCAGAATATTATTAAAGACAATTGAAAGGTATTGAATGGCAGTACTGAGCTAAATACTATAACTAAAGGTAGCCCACATTTTAATACAAAACAAGTAGTTTGAAAGAATAATTACAGAATGATATGACTTGTATTCATACTATTAGTACAGAGAAATCTAAAGGCACATGTAAGTGTGTGTTTTGTTCAGTATGTAGGTATAACTGTGAAGGACCTTATGTTACTTTAAGATACTTAAATAAAGTTATGAACATCAACTATTATTATAATCGCACCTCTAGTGGATTAATTTCTATTAGTATTTGTTCAAAATGTAATGCACTTATATAGGTATGACTATATATGTTTTAGCTAAAAAAATAAAAGAACCCACACACACACACACACATATATATATATATATATATATGTGTGTGTGTGTGTGTGTGTGTGTGTGTGTGTGTGTGTGTGTGTGTGTGTGTATGTATATTTTTTTAAAGATAAATGAAAATAATGCGCTTTATAGACATACCAGATTATATGAGGGGCAGAGCAATTTTTATTATAGTGTCTTGGAACATTTACTGTTGGGTTTTAGAGGTAGGAATTATAAGAATAGTTTACAAAGTTGACAAATATCCTGGTTTGCATGACTGCATTATTATAAAATGCTTTTTGAAAAATAGAAGGCTGATTAAAATGATTTAATGAATATTTAACTGTATTTATTTATTGCATTTGTTTACTGGGATAGTCAACTGGGCTGTTAAGATCCAATTTTCAGTGAAGGCCCGGGAGAAAAGCTCCAAAATAACATGAGCATACAAGAGACTACATACAATGTGAATACGTTTCAACAGTATATACAACATAGGCAGGTAGATAACAATAATTAAATTAATGGTAAAACAAAAACTTACAAATAGATAACTAAAAAGACAGATAAGTAAAACAGGTTAGCTTTACATAAACCCTTCTGGCAGTAGAGTAGCAAGGTTTTCATCTGATGTTATTAGGTTGTGGATATGAAAACATCAATGTCATCATTAAGTAAAGGCAATTAGGTTTTGAAAGGAGGAGGCTTGGTGCAAATGCTGTTCCAGATAGAAGATAGGTAACCTTGTTGAGAAGTTTTGAAAGAAGCAAGGTTCTGAGTAGTCCTAATAATTAATGGCAGAGCATTCCAATTTTTTGGCTATGGAGCATGAGTAAAGAAGCTGGTCAGCTGGTAGGATTGATTTGTGTACCTGCAAAAGGTGTTGATGCGCGGATCTCAGAGGCATCTTTGGATGGTAGTAACTAAATATTGAAATAATTGCAGGACAGTGTGATGGTTTAAAAAATATTTTGTGATCTGTTGTTAATTATAAGTAGGAGAGATAGTCTGGTAGTTCTAGACATTTCAGAGAGTGTAGAGCAGTACAGTGATAGGTAGAACGTTTGGCATTTGTAGGAAACTTGGTGATTTTATTGTAACATGTCTCAAGCTTAGTTTTTAGGAAGGATTGGAGGTTAGTAAGTAGAGGGGTGCCATAGATGAAAAATGGTAGTAGGCAAGAGGTTGCACAGTTTTGTTTAGTGGAAGGGGTAAGGCAGTGTTTATGCCTATAATGTGTAGCTTTTGGTGAGTTTTGCTGATGCAATGTTGTATGTGCAGGCCAAATTTCAAGTGTTCATCTATAGTTACTCCCAGTATTTTTTTGTGAGTGACAACCTCAATTGTGGTATTATTCTGAGAATGTATAGTGAACTGAGCTTTGTTTAAGGGAATTGTCTTCTTGGGGGTGAATAGTATTAGCTTGGTTTTGTTTGGATTAAAGGATAGATGATTATTGTATATCCAGGTCTCTGTGGAGGTAAAGGCCAATTGAGGGATTTCTTGAAGATTAGAAATGGAATCAAGTTGAACATATAATAGTTGAGTCATCTGCATATTGAATAAGAGATCCCTAACAGAGTGAAGAATGGAGACTATTAATGAAAATGCTGAAAAGGAGAGGTCCTAGTATATAACCTTGGGGAATGCCTAGCGGTATTAAGATATGGAGAGAGGCACTGTTGCCATTTAACAGCCTGTTGTCTATCTGATAGATAACTTGAGAATCAGTTGAGTGAGGGAGGGAGAAGGCAGATCTTGGAGAGTTGGGTCAGATGTAGGGGGTGAGGGACTATCAAACGCGTCTAGAAATAGGGAGGAGACAATTTTACCAGCATCTCGGGTTGTATTAACAGTGTCATAAAGGATAACAGGGCAGTTGTAATATTATGGACTGGTCTAAATCCATTTTGTGTGGGAGATAGGATTTGGTTGTGCAGTAGAAAGTTTGGAAGTTGAATATGTACACATTTTTCTAGGATCTTGGAGATAAGAGAATGAATAGCTATAGGTCAATAGTTTGAGATATCAGTAGTATTGCCACCTTTATAAAGAGGAAAAATAAATGCTTTTTTTCCACATTTTTGGGACATAGGATTCTAGGATGGAGTTATTAAGAAGTATACTTATAAGGTAGGCAATAGCTTCAGCTGCTAGTTTTAGGTATTCCGTGGGTAGGTTGTCAGGGGCATTAGAGCTTGGTTTGAGTTTGAGAAGTAATCTTTTTATTGTAACAGTTGGAATGGGATTATGTGTGAAGATGTGTATAGAATGAGTAGTAATCTCATGGGAATGATGGGAGGACGTAGTGGAAGGGCAGTAAGAGGATGGTTTAAGTGGTATAGTAAAGCTTGTGCCAAGGTGTCCTTGGGGAAAATTAGCAGTGATGAGCAGTATAGTGCTGATGAAATGAGAATTAAAGAGACTGGCTATTACTTGAAGTGTTTTGTCAGGATATGGACATGGGCTGCTCTTTGTGCCCAGATTTAGTAGTGATGTAATAGAATTCCAGAATTTTTTTGGGGGGTACGCTTATGGTTGGTTTGAAGTTTTTGATAGTGTTCTTTTTTCTCTTTGCTAACTAGTCTTTTTACCTGGTTGCAAAGTTGTTTACATTTCAACAGGTCCAGAAGGTTTTTATTTGTTAGCTATTGTTTCCACATTTTGTCCCTGGCTAGCATAAGTTCCTTAGAATGTTTAGTTAGCCATGGGACATGGTTCATTCTGATCCTCTTGAGACAAAGGGGCGCAAGGTTATTTAGTGTATCTAGAAATATTGTATTGAAGTAGTTGACTGTATCATCTAGAGGGAGGGTTTTTAGCATGTACCAGTTCATCTTTTTTTAGGGTATCAATGAAGATCAGAGGATCAAAGTTAGTGAGGTTCCTTATTTGTTTATACTGATGTTGATGTTTAAAGGAGGGAACATTTCAGTGAACAAAGATTGGGAGGTGATCACTAAGGGTGTTTGGGACTGTACTGGGTCAGGATATTTTATTTTGCTCAGTAACCAGAATCCAGTCTAAGATGTAGCCAATGTCATTGTTCCTATTATGTCTGGTTGGAGAAGTGATAAGTTGAGTGAAACAAAATAGATTAATATGTGAAGATGAAAAACCAGTGAAGTTTAGCCAGTTGATATTGACATCACCCAGAATGATAGTTTCATTTTTGTATTATATGTATATTTATGTGTCAAAGGAAAAATATACTTTAAAAATGATCAATACATGGTAGGTTCAGGTTAAGGCACTTTAATCTTGCAGCAAGGAGACAAAAATGTGCTAATACAGAGTTTGTCTAACTAGAATCAGGAAATGCAAGCATTTTTATACATTTTCTAATAGGACATTGCCTACCAAGCTGACGTAGCAAATCACAAGTTTTAACATCATTATTACGTAGCAGTTGTTTTTGTAAATTTCTGCTTGTACTATCAATTTTTTGTGAGAAACTTCCTAAGAAAAACAACATGGCCTTGGCTACCACCGGTTAGATATATGCAATGTTACCATTCAAGGTACTATGGCTAATTTGAGCACAAAGCAAGTATAGATTGCAGTTCATTTCTCCAACAGTTCTTTGTTTGTCTTTATCTCTTCTTTCTGCAGCTGTGCATGTTCTCATACTTCGAACAGAGCTAATTGTTCAAAATCATTGCATTATAGAATATGGCATTGTTCATTCATTGCTTCCTGACCTAGCAGATAATCACCTGTTTCTCAAGTACATTTCCAAAAGACATAAACATGAATTTTGCTGTGCTAGCAGTTACCAGGTCAGAGGGCATCTTGCAAGTTTCAGAAAGCACACTGCAGTTTCAAAAGCATCTTTTAGTCTCATATAAAACTAAGCTGTATATAAAATAGTGCATATAAAATAGAATGAAAAACGTGTTAACTCATTTAGTTTCTAATTAGCATTAAGCACACACATTAATACATATTTTTCTAACATTTCCCCCCTGTTAATACTTTTTAATTCTATTTTCAAAAGCATAAACAGTTTTCTTCTTCTCCTAACCTCTTCCATTCAGGATTTGCTGTTAAGAGAGTCATTCAGTTTAAACTTATGAAAGTGTTTCACTTTTCAACAACTCTTCAATTACAGTACTTTGATACAAAGTCTCAGAAATTGACATGTCTATAAAATCTTTGATTAACTTCTTCATGCAGGGAATACCACAACAAATGCATGCTCCTAATAGGAGTAATCCCACACAAATGGCAATCAGGATGTTCATTAGGATGGAACCCCACCCCCCAAACAGATTCTGGAAAAAGTCCATCAGAGGGTTTGGGCCTGGTTTGGTCATGGTCGACACTTGCTGGATCACCTCAAGATGGTTGTTTATCTCATGCTGGTTGTCAGGAATATATGAACAGCATTCTCCTTTGATTAAAGCGCACATACCACCTCTCGCCGCTAGGGTGAAGTCGAGAGCCATGCGGTTCTGAAGCACCACAGTTCTCATAGCATTCAGTTCATCAGTCACTAATTCGAGAGCAGAAAAAGTTGCATTGCTCATAACTTCGAGAAGTTTGGACAGTTTTCTCAGCTCTCAAGTCGATTTCACTGCGCCATATGCAGGGTCTATGCCTGTCCATGATATAATGGTGTCACTCAAGTCCATGTGTGTCAGTTTATCTTTGTTTTTCACTGAGTTATGGTTTCTCCACCCTGCTTTGATTCATCCCACTGGATTCTCAGGTCTCTTGATTGGACTTCTAGGTTTACTGCTGACCTCTCTGACGTTTCTAATTTTTCCCTGAGGCAAAGCTGCAGTGTGTCGTATGGCCGAAACCAGGTAACCCAAAAAACAACTGCTGGACCAATTCTCAGGTAGCCATTTATATGCTTTCTTCCCACAAACAAAATAACAATTCTCTACTTTAGTATTGATATAAGCTTGCCCTGCATGAAACATTTTCTTATCAATAATAGAAAGCTGCTTTAAAAGAACAGGATTATGCTGTATTTCGTTAACACTTCTATGCATCTTCTCAAAATATGCATCATAGTTTGTGTCACAAATAGTTTTAGTCTTACTGGCTTTAATATAACATTTATAAGAAACAGTCACATTGCAATTGCTCCAACCCACCTGAATAGTGTAATTTTTGTAAAAACATACAATCCCTTTTCATGTAACAGGTAGGTACAATGTTATTTTGTCTTGTGATTTCACAGGTGTAGTATCAAAAATCAAGTTTTCCCAGTTCTCATTGACCCCTAGGGGGACAGCAGTCATCAATAATCCCCCGTATGCTGTTGGTATAGCTGTGCAAATCCAGCAGTTCGAAACATTAAAAGTATCAGCATACACATATTTAATTGCTTGGTAAGTGTTAAAGTTTGGATGCCAGTCTATGAGTAATGCATCACGTTTGTTCAGTTCAATTCATGTGGCTGGGAAAAGGAAAGGCCACAGCAAAAAGATAATTGTCATCAGTATAGCTATCAGAATAATCATGCAAATTTTCTGAGGTTGTTCTGCATCTCTGTTTACTCTATACCTGGTCATTTTTTTCTTGTTGTATAACAGTAACAAGGTTTTTGTCCAGTTCAAAGTTCTTAACCAATTTACAGTGTGTCAGATGAATCCAGGATGCTCGCTCTGCGATCTTGACTGCAGTGAATGTCGACAGTAGTACCTGGTACGGTCCTTCCCACTTCGGAGAGCTCCAGTTCTTTTTCTTCACGACCTTCACCCAGACCCACGTGCCTGGGGCTTTTGCTGCTTCCGATGGTCTGGTTTGTTCTTTATCTGAAGCAGAATTTAACTGCAAAAGTTTGTTATTCAAAAATCACCTCATATACTCTGCAAGTGAACTGTCAGCCACCTGGTCTGTAGGCATGAGAGGTTTCCACTGAGGTGTATAATATGCCCTCCCAAACAGAATTTCAAAAGGAGTTAACCCTTTTACATTTGGAATAGTTCTCATACTCAACAGTGCCAGAGGTAGACAGTGCACCCAGTTCTTTTGTGTCTCACTAATCAATTTCCTAAGCTTGTTTTTCAAAACTCCATTCTGCCTCTCTACTAATCTTGCAGATTGGGGGTGGTATGCGCAATGGTTTTTCAGAGAAATCCCGAAGTAACGGCTTAGTTGTTGTATAGTTTAATTTACAAAATGTGTGCCATTGTCACTATAAATCTTTTCCGGTATGCCAAATCTAGGAATAATTTCTTTAACGAAGACTTTTGCAACAGTAGCTGCATCTACATTTTTAGTTGGAAAAGCTTCCACCCATTTGGAAAACATATCTATAATGACAAGGCAGTACTTCTTATTTTCGCATTTGTTCAGCTCTATAAAATCCATACAGATAGTATGGAACAGATACGGTGGTGTAGGGAAACTCACTTGCTTAGGTCTCAATGCCCCTTGTGCATGATGCTTGTTACAAACATGGCATGCTGCACAAAAATGTTTTGTGTAGTTTGTAAATCCATACGTCGTAAACACTCGATTCACTAACTGTACCATCCCCCCTGTTGAGACATGGCACCGCCCATGGCTCAACAAAGCTGCATATCTAAACAAGTTAGATGGCAAAATTGGTTTCCTCTCTTTGGAGATGTACAGTCCTTTCTCAAGAATTGCTCCTCGTTTTATCCATTTTTGTTTTTCTACATTTGTAGTAAGTGTCTGCATTGTTTTTAACATTTCTAAGTCTAAAATTTCAGATGGTTGTAATTCCTCACTCAAAAGAAATACTTCTGAAGCTGAAGCTGCTTGTTTTGCAGCTGTATCAGCCCTCGCATTACCTTTTGAAATCCTATCCTGTTGCTTGGTATGAGCTACGCACTTGCAAATCGCTACTTTCTGAGGTAACTGAATAGAGTCTAACAAATCTAAAATAAATTGCGCATGATTAATTGGTTTACCAGTAGGTGTTATCATTCCTCTATTTTTCCACTGCTGCGCAAAAACATGTACAGTAGAAAAGGCATACTGGCTGTCAGTAAAAATGATCACTCATTTACCCTTTGCCAAGGTACATGCCCTTGTTAAAGCAATCAATTCTGCTGCTTGTGCAGATAAGTTGTGTGGTAAAGACTTTGCTTCTAAAATCTCAGTATCAGAAACTACTGCATACCCCACTAGATTCTGTCCTGCAGGACCCCTCCTACACGAGCCATCCACATAGTATGTCACCTCGGCATCATCCAAGAGAACATCCATGAGATCTTTTCTAGGTAGTCTTTTGCTCAATCTCCTGCAGGCAGCAGTGTGGTTTGCCATCTGCAGGGGTTGGGAGCAAGGTTGACGGATTCAAAGTTGTGCATCGTTCAATTGTCATATGAGGTTGGCTCAACAGTATAGTCATACAGGAAAGATGTCTAGCAGGAGAAAGATATGTTACTTTTTCTTGCAGTAAAATAATCATGACTGCATGAGGCACTCTCAATGTGAGAGCGTGGAATAATACTACTGAGGGTGAAGCCTGCACTGCCATTGCAGCTATGACTACTGCTTGTACACAGTGGGGCAGGGATCGCGCCACTGGGTCTAGCTGTGATGAATAGTAAGCTATGGGGTGTTGTTTGTCCCCATGCTGTTATGTTAACACTGATGTCATATAACCTTGCTTACAATCTACAATTTGGAAAAATCGTTTATGATAGTTCGGTAATCCTAAAACTAATGAAGAAGCTATCAATTGTTTCAATTTGCAGAAAGCTGATTCTGCTTCTGGTGTCCACTGTAATAAATCTTGTGCTGCCATAGGTTTTTTGAATATCAAGTTGGTCAGTGGAGCAGATTCCAAGGCATAGTTTGGAATCCAACTCCGACAAAAGTTAGTAGCACCTAGGAAGGACATCATTTCCTTCTTGATAGTTGGTTTAGGTGCTTGTAATATTGCTGTTTTTCTGTCTTCATCTAATATTCTGCCTTCTTTGGATATTACATATCCCAGGTATTTGACCTGTTTTTTTCAAAGTTGCAGTTTGTTCTTGTTTACCTTGTGTCCTTGAGTAGCTAAAAATTGTAGTAATGCTATGGTATCCTCTCTGCATTCTTGCTGGGTGGGGGCTGCCAGCAGAATGTCATCTACATAAAGTAAAATCTGGCTGTCTTTCGGTGGGATAAATCCCGCCATGTTACTTGCCATTTCTTGTGCGAATATTGTTGGACTCTCACAATATCCCTGTGGTAGTCGCGTATATGTATACCTTTTCCCCTGAAATGTAAATGCAAACCAATGTTGACTGTCAGGGTGTATCGGTATTGAGAAAAATGCATTGCTAATATCTACCACAGAAAAATACTTTTGTTGAGGTTTTAAATCATTTAATAAGGTGTGTGGATCTGGCACCGTAGGTGCCCTGGGTATAACTGCATCATTTACAGCTTGTAAATCTTGGACCATACGCCATTCTCCATTTGCTTTCCTAACAGGAAATAAGGGTGTATTACATGGTGAATCAGGAGATTCTATCAATACTCCTTCCTTAAGTAAGGCTGCTATTATAGGTTTGATTCCTATTTCTGCATCCTTTCTCAAGGGATGCTGTCTCTTTTGAGGTCTAAATGCTGATTTTGGCGTGATAGTAACTGGTCCTGCTGTACGAATAAGTCCTACATTTGATTTCCCTGTTGACCAGAGAGTCTCTGGTATGTCTCGTAAGGCTTTCTCCTCTTCCTCTAGTAAGAGTGCTACTCAGCTGTCCTCACTTGCCTGCAAGTGTACAGCTGGGTGTGTCTGTGTTATCCAATTCAGCTTCTGTTTTTGTACTCCCTGTTCGGAAAGTTCTAACTCTGTCTGCTTTTCCCACCTTGTGGCTTTTTCTCCTAGGTCTGCCCACTTCATATTTCTATCTTTGGTCAAACTCACATGTGGTAATCAATTAGATTTGTAAAGTGCTAAGAATTCCTGGGGCAATGAACAGCTCACTACACTGTTTCCTTCTGTGTCCCAGTACAAATTTCGTAATACTAATCTGTTAGCATGGTCTCTAAACAGTTCTTGCTCATATTCTTTATCAGGTCCTGGTTTGCTACAGTAATATAGAGTACAATGCATCAAATGCTGTTTATCAGTGTCAAGGGAGGGGGATTTACTGATGGCTACGTTCATCAGTTCTTCGGTTACTGCCCCTGGACCAGTCGTAACTAAGACCTGGCTGTACCAGTAAAATGTTTCACCCTCCGGTCGCACTACAAAAGTATCCATTTGTCGCCCTGCATAGTTGGAACTACTGCTATGCCAAATATCTGCATTAAGTCTCTGCCCAAAAGATTCACTGGGCATT
The DNA here is from genome assembly GCF_019279795.1 of Protopterus annectens. Classification (NCBI taxonomy): domain Eukaryota; kingdom Metazoa; phylum Chordata; order Ceratodontiformes; family Protopteridae; genus Protopterus; species Protopterus annectens. Next base: position 1,255,207,713 of record NC_056735.1, on the reverse strand, counting down.
TTGCAGAAACAACAATTTTGCTTTTCTGGGTCATCCCTGAAACAGGGTCAGTTATTGCTATGTTGTGGGAGAGTGGCTCCCGATACAGCTGTCCATCAGCTGCTTTCACTAATATGTAGTCAAGTGATTCTGAATTTTCTGGTAGTTTGGAAGGATGTATCAGGGTTCATGAAGCCCCTGAGTCACACAGGAATTTAACTTCCCTCCCCTCTACCAGAAGTGTAACTTCCGGTTTCATGTCTGCTAAGTAGAGCTCTAGGCCCAATAATGCTAAGTCTAAAATTTCATTTTCTTCACTATCTGTAATTTCATGCACATCCTCTATTTCTTCTATGACATCCTCTACCCCTTCTATCACATTTGCACTTGTCTTTTCTTGTTTATTCCTTTCCAGTGATTCTTGACTATCATATAGTCAGTCCTCACCCTCCTTGTCTTCTGTGGTTACCTTTTTATTTTGCCTGCAATCCCTTGCTTCTTCAAAATCCTCTGATCGTTTATCAGATTGTTTGTTTTTCTCTTACCCTTCTTCCCAGTTTGTACTACAAAGACTTCTGATCCGTCTTCTACTGCAAATACTTGAGTTTTCTTTTTCTTTTTGCTATTAAAATGCCTTTCGGCATGTCTTGCATATTCAAGTAATGACTGTAATCTACTTGTACGATGATCTACCATGTGCTTTGTAATAAAGCTGCTAATGGGTGCAATACTGCCTTTCAAAAATGCATTCTTTAGCTGCTGCTCATATGGGGAATCATGTGTTTTGTCTTCAGGTACCTGCATTCCACAACGGTTATTAAAACATTCTAATAATCTGGCATAATATCTATCAACAGTTTCACCTTCTTGTTGTATGCTTTGATTAATGCAAGTCCAATCAGCCCTAGGCTTCCATTTCTCAGAGATTCGGTCTGTCAGACCTTTCACTCTGTTATCCAGTTATGCGTTACTATGTGGGAGTGGTCTAAGTTCTGCGTCACGGGGATTCCAGTTGCCACTGATCATGTGCCAATCTGGACCCACGATTTGTCTGACTACTTTCTCTGCTTCCTCTCTATTCAAATGATAACTTAACCTCATGCCCTGTAAGTCGTCTAAGAATTTTCTAAAATTAACTTTCGGATGGGGAATTCCCTCTGTGGCTTTCCAGATGTCTTCCGGTGTCCACGGTCTATATACTAGAAGAGTTGGGTCCTGTCCTGCCTGTGGATTTGGTACTTCTATGAGTGGCCTATCTCTTCTTCACTCATAGCTTGTGAATTTTTATTTATTTCATACAATTCAATATCCCCTCTTAAGTTGCGTGTTCGAGACCTGGTCTCGATAGGATCTCTGACAAACGGTTTTGGTTTTGCAGGAACAGCTGGGTATAGCGGAGGTGGATCAGCTTGTCCACTCGCTTCATATTCTGGTAAGGGAAGCAGAGGGGGTGGAGGGGCCGTTGCTATTACCAAGTTATTGTCTTCTTTATCTAAAAATATTGCTTTTGAATTTTTAATCTTTTGTTCCCTGCGGTTTGCTTCCTCAAGCCACCTGTGTGCCTGAGGGACTCCTAGTTGACGTTGCTTTTTTAGCTGACCTTTTGCGTCTGTTTTAAGTTGTCTGACAAGTTTAATAAGTGAAGGTTTATCTAAATTACCATCAAATTTGTATTTATTAACCCATTTTGTATAATAACTAACATTGTCGGCACGCTGTAATTGCATATATTTTGCGTCTTCGGTTAAGGACGGATCTCGGGAACTTTTTGTGCACTGATTTCCCATGTTGCCTTAGCTAAGTTAGAAATTGTTATGCAACCCTTTTTATCATGTGGTACCACGACTTACACCTTTTCACAGTTTATCTAGAATAACTGCCTACCTATTCTGTTTCCCTGATCTATGACAAGACAGCAATCTTTTTTGTCCCTGATCTGCACTTGCAAATCTCCCTGACAAAAACAAAAATACTGTAACAAGTCCCTGATCTAAAACAGAAAAAAGGTAAATTCCTCCTTACCTGAGCCTCCGTGTCTTGATCCCACTGGAACGTTGACTCGCCCTCCAATCGCAGATCAGAAAAAGTGTCTGGCCTCTTTTGAACGACAATTCAGTCAGAGGTCTTTCAAAGCAGAAGAACCGATGTGGCTTCTTCCCCGTATGATTTGACCTGAGCTAGAGCGAGAGATGTTTCCGGTCTGAAGGACCAATCTGTCAAAGGAAAAATATACTTTAAAAATGATCAATACACGGTAGGTTCAGGTTAAGGCACTTTAATCTTGCAGCAAGGAGACAAAAACATGCTAATACAGAGTTTGTCTAACTAGAATCAGGAAATGCAAGCATTTTTATACATTTTCTAATAAGACATTGCCTACCAAGCTGACGTAGCAAATCACAAGTTTTAACATCATTATTACGTAGCAGTTGTTTTCGTAAATTTCTGCTTGTACTATCAATTTTTGTGAGAAACTTCCTAAGAAAAACAACGTGGCCTTGGCTACCACCGGTTAGATATATGCAATGTTACCATTCAAGGTACTATGGCTAATTTGAGCACAAAGCAAGTATAGATTGCAGTTCATTTCTCCAACAGTTCTTTGTTTGTCTTTATCTCTTCCTTCTGCAGCTGTGCGTGTTCTCATACGAACAGAGCTAATTGTTCAAAATCATTACATTATAGAATATGGCATTGTTCATTCATTGCTTCCTGACCTAGCAGATAATCACCTGTTTTTCAAGTACATTTCCAAAAGGCATAAACATGAATTTTGCTGTGCTAGCAGTTACCAGGTCAGAGGGCATCTTGCAAGTTTCAGAAAGCACACTGCAGTTTCAAAAGCATCTTTTAGTCTCATATAAAACTAAGCTGTATATAAAATAGTGTATATAAAATAGAATGAAAAACGTGTTAACTCATTTAGTTTCTAATTAGCATTAAGCACACACATTAATACATATTTTTCTAACATTATGTTTTTTAGATGAATTTTAATTTAATTGATAATACTAAAATTGGGCAAATTCAATGAACCCTGCACTTTCTGCCAGCCAATGGGTAATCAACCAGAATGTGCTGTTAACTGTATCACTCTACAACTATTTCTCCCCCGCTGCAAAAAAAATATATATCTTAAACAGAACTTAAGTATTGCTGTCAATATTTTACTATGCAAGAAGTATAACAAGTGAGATAGGTAAGCCTACCTGGAAGCTCTTCTTGGGACAAAGTTGCCCTTCCTGAAACAGTAGCACCAACATCAATGACATAATGTTGCACTTTCCACTGAGATATCTGGGTCCCTGACAGTGGACAGGAACTTTTCATTTGGTGCCAGTGGTGGCTCTGTAGCAGGTTCCCCCCCGGTAGCCATCCATTTATGGGCCACTGCAGCTGCTCCCCTCCAGGCTGATGAAATCATGTCAGTGGCATTATGGCTCACCTGATTATATGTCCTGCTCTGGCTACCTACTGCATTTACATCAGACACTATCTGTAGCCAAACTTGCATTCTGCCAGAAATATCCCCACATCCTCTCTTAAGCAGAAAGGCACCATGTCACCTAAATGCATCAGCAATTACTTCATTCTCAGGGTCACTGAAGGGGGGGGGGTTGCAGGGATTGGGATGCCTGGGTGCCATAGTCTTAGGTGACATAAAATGCAAAAGAAAGATGATACGCATAAGTAGCACATAAATAAAAGCCCTGTTTAGATATAACATATAAAAGATGTAGTATTTCAAAAGCCCTGCTTAGATATAACATATAAAAGATCTAGTATTTCAATATTACCTACTGGAGAAACATAAAACAGTAAAGATATTCAAAAATAAAAAAGGAATTATGTGGTTGTAACATTTTACAATCACACACAAAACAAGGCTGGATCTGAAACAAGGAGAGTAACAAAAGCACATTTTGTTTGTTCCAACACAGGAATGGAACTTGGCTCTCCCCCAAAAACAACTGGCAAATAAGCTCTTCTTGGGGCAAAGTTGCCCTTCCTGAAACAGTAGCACCAACATCAATGACATAATGTTGCACTTTCCACTGAGATATTTGGGTCCCTGACAGTGGACAGGAATTCTTCATTTGGTGCCAGTGGTGGCTCTGTAGCAGGTTCCCCCCAGGTAGCCATCCATTTATGGGCCACTGCAGCTGCTCCCCTCCATGCTGATGAAATCATGTCAGTGGCATTATGGTTCACCTGATTATATGTCCTGCTCTGGCTACCTACTGCATTCACATCAGACACTATCTGTAGCCAAAATTGCATTCTGCCAGAAATATCCCCACATCCTCTCTTAAGCAGAAAGGCACCATGTCGCCTTAATGCATCAGCAATGACTTCATTCTCAGGGTCACTGAAGGGGGGGGGGGTTGCAGGGATTGGGACGCCTGGGTGCCATAGTCTTAGGTGACATAAAATTCAAAAGAAAGATGATACACATAAGTAGCACATAAATAAAAGCCCTGCTTAGATATAACATATAAAAGATCTAGTATTTCAATATTACCCACTGGAGAAACATAAAACAGTAAAGATATTCAAAAATAAAAAAAGGAATTATGTGGTTGTAACATTTTATAATCACACACAAAGCAAGGCTGGATCTAAAACAAGGAGAGTAACAATAGCACATTTTGTTTGTTCCAACACAGGAATGGAACTTGGCTGTCCCCCAAAAACAACTGGCAAATGACACATTTTGCTAACAAACCATCATGAACTGCTAAAAGTGTATCAGATAAACTGTCCCACAAACGTGTACACATTTACCACAGAACATTCAATTTTATGCAGTTGCCCTGGGTTATCCTAGAAGGCTAACACTCATGTGTCATTGAAAATATAGGATAGTTACATTTCACTGAAATAACAATAGAAGAATGTAAAGATAAAAACAGTTGTAACATTAGCATTTCTGATGGCAGTTAATAAGGCTGTGCATCTGAGAAAGTAAAATGTCCCAACAAACATGCCTATGCCATCAGTACACTTCTAAGAAATGCATACAGACAAAAGTAGCATTTGCTAATGCATAAATATATATGTGTGTGTGTGTATATATATATATATATATATATATATATATATATATATATATATATATATATATACATATACATATATAAAATATTTTTCTTAATGACATTTCAGTATATGGCTGAAAAATGCAAGCATTCCTTATCAAGATCAGTAGTCTTCTGTGCAAATAAATCCCAAAATAATATCTTCTTCTGTGTTATCCACACACGCAAGTCTCCTCACCTTCAGGTTTCCCAGCTACATGGTTCCCTTTCTATAGATTCAGGGCTGTGAGCACAGTGATGATGCAAATGAAGTGTGAACTCATTAGAATTGCTGAATCCCAAATATCTGGCTCGGTGTAGCAGATGTAATCATAGTGCAGACACTCCCTCGGTGTTTGCTGCTAATGGATTGTAACTGTGAATGATTAGTGGTAAGGAGAAGGAAAATACAACAACAATTCAGACTCCCTTACCTCCAGTGGATGTGTCAGCCAGGTTAGACTTAAAAAATGTAGAACTAATTGTATCAAGGTTTTAAACGTAAGTAAGCAACATACATTTCACAGTTTCAGTTCAGAAACATCCAACCTCCCATTCCTGACAACCGCATATTCTTCTTCTTCTTCTTCTACTTTCGGCTTTTCCCAGTAAGGGGTCGCCACAGCAGATCACCTGTCCACTCATGATTGGCAGTGGAGTTTTTACAGTGTCGAGTTGCCAGCCCGGTGCCCAACCTTCCACAGAAGGCACACACACACTCACACCTAGGGCCAATTTAGAATGTCCAATCCACCTACAGCATGTCTTTGGGATGTGGGAGGAAACTGGAGCACCCAGAGGAAACCCACGTGACCACAGGGAGGACATGCAGACTCTACACAGAAGGCACCCCAGCCGAAGATCGAACTGGAGAACCTCTTGCTGTGAGGCGGCAACGCTAACTGCTGCACCACCGTGGCCGCCCACACACACACACACACACACATACATATATATACACACACACACACACATATATATATATATATATATATATATATATATATATATATATATATATATATATATAATTTATATATATATATATATATATATATATACACACATACATACACACACACACATGCATGCATATATATATATATATATATATATATATATATATATATATATACACACACACACACACACACACACACACACACACACACACACACACATATATATATATATTACTGCCATTTAATATCCTTACACCTTTTTAAGGACAGTTATACAGAATGCCTTACAGACTGCATGTCTCAGATTTCTGGTCAAATAAGACAAGAATGAGCAACAAATAGAGAGAGATAAGACAGAGCTGCATGTATGCAAGCAATAGTCATAAATGGTTGTGTGATCACTCAGTGCACTACATCTGAAATTAATATATGTGGAAACAACTGTCATATGTTTTGTTAATACTGTGGATGATGTAGTTGCTTGTATGCACAATGATTTTCATTTTTTGCTGCAAAGCTGTTTCTGTGGCAAAGAGGGATAAAACAACCTTACTGTGTTTTGAATGTTCTTTGGAGTTCAAATCCAGACCTGTGCAAAAATATTTCATGTCTACCAACATAAATTTTTGTAGTGTTGTTTATTTAATAGATTTATTTACTTCCATTCTCATAATTTTCCCTTTTTTTAATACCAATGTTTGAGCGATGCATGGTTTAGCACAAACAGGGGAAAAGGAGAAACACAATGAAATAAACCTGGACTAGTGGCCCACACGGAGGCAGACAGAACACCTGCAGACAGAGCATAAACATTCTAAATGTCACAAAGGATACATCGTTGCAGTTTTTGCTTTCTATCATGCAACCTCAATCAGCAAAGTTGTGTTGTGGTTAGCAAGCTTTCCCAACACCTGAAGCCATCAAACACCTTCAGATGGTGCAGCAGTTATCACACAGAAGTTAAGAATGAATAGGGGATTGTGCAGCTCTTCTTTAACTATTCATGTGGCAGCAGGTGTAAGTGCAGGGCTATAATACAGATGGTGGTGGGTTGTAATACAGGAAGTGCAACATAATTTTACTGTTGTGACAGTTCAGTTTATAGTAATGAACAGGAAAATATCCAAGTGTTATTTCAATATTCCTGTGGCAACAGGTGTAAGTGTAAGGCTGCCATACACATGGTCCTGGGTCCTAATACAGTAAATTCCAGACATTTTTACTGTTATTCCATTTCATATTATATTAAATATCACTTATAACACTTTATACATAATTATAAATACTGAAGTTGATATGAATTATATATATATGAGGGATAAGACACCCTTACTGTGTTTTGAAGGCTCAGATGTATGACTGAGGGTATACTGTCTACTATGTTTCTGTAACTATAATTCTGCTTTCTGGACTTGGATGGCCTTCACACTTAAATAAGACACATAGACAAATGAATGTATATACTGTACAAGGACCTTGTTAGGTCCCACACATATATGGTTAACACCTCAATCTGTTATCTGTATTTATAAATGATTCATGACTATGTCTGAGGAGCACTTTTCTGTGGGCAAGATGAAAAATCACCGCTGTGGAAGAAAATGTTTTGTCCCTTATGCATAGGTTTGAATACCATGATGTAAAAAATCAATTTTAACATTGTATAATGTCAAACAAACATGTGTCAGGTCATGGAATGTATTCCCCCAGTGCATGTCTGCAAAGGTAACAGTTACAACAATGGACACCCGTCTAACTAATCTCAAGTGTCAGATTAATGTTCCAGTTTCAAAAATTGCTTTCCTCTCTATCTGGTATTGTCCATTTAACATCACGTAAACATGGTTAGTATCTTTGCTTGTGTTTGTGCACTTCCAGTTAACACAATAACAGGAACTGGTGGAAAATCATTATTTGCTACTGCACTGCTTTGGCATTTGATATGTCTGGTGTTAGATGGGAAGGTGCCTGATTTACAACACAGATGTGGGGTGTTCAGGAGTCCAGCATATTTACTGGACTCCTGGTAAAGTGCCACAGCCAAAAGCTTCTGCAAGGGAACTATTCTGGGTCCCATAAAAGTATGAGGTTTGGAATAGTCTGGCCAAGGCTGTATCCAGTGCGACTGGCATCCCATGTACTGAACAGTGTAGGAATCATTTCAGTGACCTAAAAAGGCACAAGAGAGATTAATTCAATCAGTGGTTGGATATGTTTCAAACCAGCAAAATCCCACAGTCATGTAAGTATGCTAATAAAGAGTATTTATAATACATAGAAAGCTAAATATAAGCAAGACTGCTACACATAATGCTATTCTGTTCTTTTCTATTTTTTCACAGCTAATTCTGAAATAGTAGTGAATAGGCAAGCCCATGCTGACCATCTGGTGAGACTGAGGGAAACAAGTGGTATGTATGTGCACAAGAGAAGTATTGTTGTAGCTTTAAAATTTAAAGAAAAATGTTTCTTTTCTATACAGTAGTGGCAAAATAAGTATGAATATCTTAATTATAAAAGCAAGTATGTATGGATCAGTCTGTAGCACAAACCAACTTTAGGAGTCAAGCGTAAGACTGTAATCAGAGGTTGTGGTTTCAAATACTGCAAGTAACAACTATACAATACTCCAATTCTTCAATAATATTACATAAATTAAATTCTACACACGTGTCATCAATGCCCTGCTTTTAACTGTAATCTGTATAATTGGACCAATCTTATGTGCCACATCTGCACTTTGCAAGGATTACTTTGAGTAATCCGTAATTATAGTTTGTAGTTGCTAGGAAGTATACTTAAATGTAAAACTTCAGATAAAATAGTTGTATTATTGTGATAATGCATTGTATGTCACATATGATGGTACTAATTTTATCTCTTTTTTTCCTCTCACCCCCAACCCTTATCTCTTTTTTTCTTTTCTATTATGTGTCATCAAAATGTCTCCATGTCATCCATCTATAACAAATCAGTAAATGCTTCACAGAACAGCGAAATAAGCCAACCCCAGTAGCTCAGCCTGCCCCCTGTCCACCAGCTCTGGCACAATGCCCAGCACATTTGGGACCCAACCTGGCAATATTGCCTGTGCTGCCCCTACACTGCCTATACCCTCAGGTAGCACTAGCCTGGCAGATGTTGCTGTGGTACCCTCTTGGAGTACTGGTGGAGGTGGTGATTTCATCATCCACCAAGAGATGCCAGGGTTGGTGCATGGGGTCAATCACAGCATCACTGGTGTATGCCTATGCCAGATGGAGAAGCACTCCAGCAGACAGCAGAATAAGGGAGCAGTGATGACAGCCCTGGGAACTGTCCCCCATTTGACAGGCATGGGCTTGCATTGTCTCCTCCCTCACCCCAATAATGGTGTCACCCAAACTTTTGTGTCCCTCACCATCCTCACCATGTCTTGCCTTATTTGTCCTGTGTGTTTACATATGCTACCTCACCTATCCAACTTACATGACCCAGAAATGCCAACATACCTTACCCAACATGCCTCTCTTACTGAATTTAAAATGGGTACCTGTCCCACAAAAAAAAATCATCCCATACATAGCCCTCCATTTTGCACGTCTTTCTGACACACTTCATTTTGTCCAACTAGCTATACAACATGATTGCATTGTCGTAGCCCCTCTTTGTGGAGATGACAGTCAAAATTTAGCTAATATTCTATAAATATTTTTATTTTATACTGTTGAAGAAATGGATATCGATGGTTCTTTCCTACCTCTGTTCTGCACATTCCTATATTGCTTTCCCTTTGTTCTTCCCCCTGTTTGCCCCCCATTTCACCACTTTCCTATCTACCCTATTTTAACACCTATAATCAGGTCAAAAAATATAATCACACACAACTCACATAAGTAACACAAAAAACAATGGAGCTCTTTACTTTTTGGTCTCTGTGTCTGCATGGAGTTTGGCATCACAGCATCATTGCTAATACCAATAGCAAACGGCTCTTCAGTGGTGCAGTTACCTCCATGCAATGCTGCTTAAACATACTATGCTACATCAACACATAGTAACACATGGTGAATGTGATACAAAGTATAATTTCATTGCATTATCATTACATATGTAAAAGTATTACATACACCTGGATTCAAACCCTATATCATCTGGGCTCAAAAAGAAATGTGTCAAATCAATGCATTTATACCTGCTGCCACAGAATCAGCTAAGAAGCAGATGTGTTTCAAACCCTCAGTACTGATAACTCTCAGGATTTCAGTAATGATGCTCACATTTGCACACTGCTTAACTGCACACAAACAGGGAAAGTGGTAGAAATGTGTATCTCACATGCACACACACTTTGCCAACCATTGTGCAAACCTGCTGTTTGGTGGTGCACTATGCAAAGTGGATAATAGCATGCATTACTTCTGTTTATGGTCCATTTACTGTTCATGCCATGAAACGACATGAGGAAACACAAACAAAATGAAGGCACAATCTAAGAAAAAGACACATTTTTACAATGCAGCTATCTGTTACCTCCCCTACGCACTGCAACTTTGGTCTCTCAGTACTTGCTCACAAATATATCACCTACACTACTTAAATAAATTACAAATGTTGTCTTATATACCATGCCCATCTTTAGAATGATAATACACATGCAGATTTTCCAATACTTGTAGTAATGTGGACACCTGTTTGTATATAGTTTGTAAAGTTGTCTCTTAAAGTACCCCTGCATATTGGAAACACAACCACCAAATACTATACATTGCACACTCATCAATCTGGTAACAAGCATAATGTTAATATCTTGACAGTTGGACATGGCTAGCTATCCATTTCATGCTAGCCTCCCAGCATCTTCTCTCCAACATCCACTGCTAATGTCATCCACAATAAGTTATCCTGCAGCCTTGTAAAATTCAGAATTGTGCCATGGCGCTTGTGTAAAATACAGAGTTCTCTAATCTGCGTACTTAGGTAGGTGTTCTGTTCTCACTCCAACTGGAGTGTGTGTGTGTGTGTGTGTGTGTGTGTGTGTGTGTGTGTGTGTGTGTGTGTGTGTGTTTGTGCACTTGCTTGACATTAGAGAGAGCTTTTTACACCAGCATGTAGGACACTGCTATTACCATCTTCTCCTCCCCAGGCAATGCTAATGTCATCACCTATAAACTGTTCTCTGACACTCTACAAGTCAGAAATGAGCTGTGGCACTTGCTTTAAATCCAATGTTCTCTAGTCAGTGTACTTAGGTAGGGATTCTGTTCTCACTACAGTCAACAGGAGTGTACACATGTGTGTTTGTGCACTTGCTTGACATTAGAGAGAGCATTTTACACCAGCATGTGAGACACTGCTATTACCATCTTCCTCTCACCAGACTCTGATGATGTCATCAGCTATAGCTGGTTCACAGTTGTGCAGTATTCCCATTGGGACAGGGTCAGAGACTGGCCTCTAGGCCAGGCACAAGTCATCTCATCCTATACGATACAGATTACAGTGACAGGGCTTTCAGTCTATCCACATATGTCATGGTATGGTTTTTAGACCTGTATTTTCTTGGTGAGAAACCCCTGTGGTCTCTCCAGCTGCTGCAGGTGTCTGGTGAGGTACATACAAAAGGGAGCATTATACTCTATTAGTGTTCTGATGATGTCCAACAACAGTGCTTTTATATCATCCTCAGATCTAGATATGATGGCCTGATGTATGAGGTGCACAACCTTGCCTTTCCATACCAGTATGGACACTGTTGAAGTTCAGTTTGTTATCTATGTGTGTTTCCATTTCTTGCATCACTGGGTTTCAGCATATGGGGGAGTGTTGTCAATGTTGTAATTACTGGGGTATTCCACTTTGCAGAAGGCAAAAATAATGACACATTTTTGTGTTTATTTCAAGACTAGTGATGGTGAACCTTTTGGATTTGACATGTCAACAATTTGGAAAATGCTTAACTTGACCCTGCTGGTGTGTTGCCCACACCCCCCCCAAACAAAAGTAAATTAAAAAAATTTAAATAAAATAAATACATAAACAAAAATAAATAAAACAGCATAGCTCTCAATACTTCAGAGATAAATCTCAACAGAATCAGGGACAAATCTAGAAATAAGAGACTTCGACAGTTTTAAACTACTATTACTATTAATGTGAGACACTGACAAAAAAAAATGAACATGAATTAATATGCATTTTCTGAAGTAAAATAAGTCTATAAATCTAATTATTGTCATTATTACGTGTAAAAAGTAACCACTTTTAAGATGGATTAAGAGGGACAGTTGAGAGGAATGTAAAACAGCACACGCTTAGAAATGCAGACTACTTGCCCTTTGCACAAGTGTAACCATGAAGAGAAAACAATATCAGCACTGCCCTTTGCAGACTCTATCGAGAAAGTATACTGAAATAGTCTTTGAAGTTAATAACTTCCTTACCTCTGCAGCAGTGTTGAACTTGCACTTTACATGAGAAATGAAAGCAAAAGCAGTTTCTTTGGTAACTCGGGTGTTGAACACTGGAGTGTCACCCAGAATGTGGTGTTTCACCTTTGACACGCATGTCATAGGTTTGCCATCACTGTTCTAGCCCATGTGGCTTTGGCACCAATCATTTGCGTTAGCCACTCCTGTAGTGTGCTAACATTATTGGTGGACTCAATGATTGAACCCAGTATGCAATAATCAGCAAACTTGGTAAGCCAAAGGCTATATACTTTAGCCTAGAATGTAGAGAAATAGATGCCAAACAGTAAGGGGCCCAGCACAGATCCTTGGGGTATGCCAGCAGTGACAGCTGTACTTCTAGAGGTTGAATCACCAACTTTCATAATGTTTTCTGTCAGTGAGCCAATTGATTAACCATCTAGTGATGTAAGGGTTAATCCCCAGCTGAGAGAGTTTGTCAATGATACCAGAGTGCTGTATTATGTCCAAACCCTAGCCAGATCAATATAGGCAGTATGCACTGTCTTACCTTCATCCAGGACTATCATACAGAATCCATGGACTGGGACAACATCACAGAATCACCTATAGCATGATTTGGAACATACATCTACCTGATATGGTTGGATACACATTTCAACACACCCTCCAGACATAATATGTTCCCGTAGAAGGGTGTACTTCAACATGCATATATCTGAGTTGGGGGGGGGGGTAGCAGCACCTGATGCATGCATGTCTGAGCACATCCTGACTCTCCTCATCTGTGAGGTAGACCAATCATGGACCTTTACTAAATGGACACTGTTAATATCCCAGCTATGTGCAACAGACATTTGTGAGCTATTAATGCTACATCCATCTCTGCTATATCTGTTATATGTCCTCAAAGAGGTCATCGAGGGCATGCATTATGACAGTACTATTATCCTGTGGAACATGACTAGGCCAAGGCATTTGACATAACTCCACACTAAAGTATTCACTCACCAATGTCAGATGTGGCAATAAACTCCTATATCACCAAGTGGGTAGACCACTGGATCATGTACACAACATCTAAATATGTTGAAATGTGACCTACATCTTGAGTCCAGTGATCAGGCCCATACATCAAGGCTCTCTGCCAGGCCCTTTCCTGTCCATTATTTAAGTCACAGACATCAAGAATGACATACACATCCTGTATCCAAGCAGCTGTTTGGGGGACTACAGACTGTGGGCAATCAATGACTACAAATGCGATATTAGTGTAATACAAACACTTTCAACACACACATAAGATTGCTACCACAGCCATGACAACATGTCAGATGAAACAAAAACATTGGGGGATTCGTTACATTATGAAAACAAATGCACAACCCAAGGATAATATAGATCTCACAACATATAAGCAGACCAAGTGGTATGTGACCTGTGTCCTGGGGTAGATAATATGTGAAACGTCCACCAGCATGTGGCCACAGTGGTGACTACTCCCTTCTATGTAACACAACTACTAAGTATGTGCAGGACATCCAAATCAAAGACCATAATAATTCCACTGGTCAGAGCCTTCATCACACCAATAACTGAGAACAATGCACTCTTCTTCATGTACCTCCCTACACATCTTCCAGTGATGTGTAACTCAAGTGTACTACCTTTTCCACAGTGAGCTGTCACACATCTTATTGGCCATACCTAGGTATTCTTTTTATTTCATAAACATTACTGTCTGATGGTGCGGAACCCCCATCAAGTTGTTATACCAGATGCATGTATGATACCGTTCCAGTGATGCACACAGTACATACATAGCTGTTTGGCAACATTAATGGCATGGATTAGATTTGTGACAGTGTGGATCGTGCCATATACACACACACATATATATATATATATATATATATATATATATATATATATATATATAAAATCTGCCATGCACACCAGTCAGCTAGCCTGCACTGATCATAATGTCATATTAAGGTATAGCAGTGTCCCTCCTAACACCTCCAGCAAATGTTACAGTGTCAGGATGGTGTGCTTGATTACTCTTGTAGATTGTGGACATGTCATAATAGTTGCACAAGTGTGTTCATGCAGAACCATGTACAATCGCTCAGAATCACATATGTTATGTCAGAGACATGGGATTACTGATAGTATTATTCTGATATTGTCCATGATTGTGTGTGTGCTTCTTTTACTGTTGTCCACGAGCCTGTAACTGTGTCCCATTTGTTGGAGACCTCTGCTGACACTACAGTCATATTAAGGCAAATCAGTAAGCACAGCTTCACAATATGCACCCACCCCCAATTGTATATAACATCCCTGATAGATGTCCTCTCCCTTGTTCATGTCAGGATGTTAAATCACAAAGACATCTTCTCCATTTTATGTCACCTTGTTTGACAGTTACATAATATACATTTTCACTGTGCATGCCATACTGTACCATGTCGATATGTGATTAGTGTTCCTACTACAACTGTCTTTCATTTACATGCCCTCATCTGCTATACATTACGATGTTTCACCTGTCTACTTTCCCTGTGTTCATTATTACAACTCATCTGTATGTCGCTATTCAATACACACACTTCCCCTGACTGTTTACTTTAAATGGCAGTCTATGAACCCTTACAGACCATGTACACAGATTTTGTACAGAATGCCTAGAATGGGATTTGACAATACTCTGTAATATATACACTGTCCTGTAATGTGTTTGGACCATATACAGTGCTATATGACAAACCCTGGTAATCTTTGTTTGTGGCATTCCACACAATCCCGCTAGCCTAGTTTGCTCTGAGGTAAACAGGTATGCTATCAGTGTTGCTTTACATGGTTTCCTTGCTGGCAACACTTGCCAGCCATGAAGCCACGCTTGTTCATGTTTAAATGTGGTGCTTGGAATGAATATGTAATCACCGCTGTTGCTCACTATGCAAACACATAAACTCTGTGTAGGCTTCACACAAAGCCTACACAGAGTTTATTGAATCCTACCAAATGTTTATTATGTAATTAATTGATTAGGGTATTTAAATGGGTTTGTAAATGAGTGTTCATTATTCTGATGAAGTCCTGTTTGTAATGGATGAAAGAGCTTAGTAAAGTATCTTTTGCATTTGTGTCTTCGGCCACTTTCCTCAAGGATATCTTTTTTGAAGCATTTTTATTGTTTATTTTATATCCAGCTGAAATACTCATTTTCAGACTTTGATGACGTAATGGTTAGAACATTTGAAAAAAAACAGAAAATGGAATATAAGTGATTGGTAGGAAAAAAATCCTTACAAAAGCATTCACATTAGTCTAATCTTGGAAGCACAAATTATGGGTTTTAAAGATGATACAGTACAATCTTCAGACAGCAGAGTGTCTGACCTTTTCACATTCAATAACTTTCACATTCACTTGTAACAGCAGCTTGTCAATATTCAAACATTGCAGCAGTTTGTATGCAGTACATTTCATATGTTACTGGCATTTATAAAGGGGTGATATTAAGCAGTTTAAGCAGATTTTGTCAAGTAATACACGTAATCAGGTTAATAGAAATATGAGCTTTTAAGAGTAATCAGATCTGAAATAAGCAGATTGAAATTTTATGAATCAGGGAATTGTCTAAAAGCAAAACAAAGCTAGTGTGTTATATTGAAAAAAAGGAATTTAGAGTATAAACATATCAAGTGACTTCTGACTGCTTATATCATCAAAAGAGTATTAATCAGAATTTAGAAACAAAATTAGACTATACAAGTGTGTTGCTTTAATTATGACTGCTACATGTCAGTGCATAAAAGTTAATCATAAACTGGCCTGTGCATAACAGGAAAGTGTAAATAATAAGGCAAAATGTACCTGACTGAATGCGAATACAGTTTAAAAAATGGACATGGACATGTCAATGATTTTAATACTACCTTGGACGATTGGTCAACTTACACTGAAAGAATAAAATATCATTACGTATCTAGTGGAATTATACATTATAAAAGACTTCCAGTGTTAACAAATATAATAGGAACCAGAATGTATAGGCCATTGTGTAGTTAGTAGCACCAGTAATACATATGGAAAAACAGTCAAAGAGATTGTAGAGACTTTGCATCTAAATCTGAAGTAGTGAATATGGGATCTTTAATTTTCATAAGAGAAGAAAATGAGGCCTGAAAGCAATACAGAGTATTTGTGGTAGAACTTAAAAAAGGTCATCAACTATATTAAGGGATAAATCTGTATGGTATATGTTATGAAAATATGCAAATTATATTTCTGTCTTAGGATCTGACACTTGGCCAAGTATAACACAAAACAGTTGGTAGAAATAACAGGAAAAGACACATCAAAATTTCAACATACTATGATTGAATGTGATGCTTGCAAAAATTGTCCATAAAGTCTATACAATAAGCATGAGTTTTGTGTGGCAGACAGTGGTGGCTGGTGACTTCAAATTAAAGGAGGGCTGCAGGAGACAGCTGGATGGGTGGGGCCAATAGGAAGGGGTGTGGCCAACTAGAAAGGGGTGGGGCTATGCTCAAAACCACAATAACTTGAACTTTAATTAAATACACTGCTCTGGGTGCCAAACAGTCATTACGAGATTCCAATCAAGGCAAAATGAAGTGTAGAAGAAAAAAATATTTCAATGCATTGGCTACATGACAACTTAATATCCAGATGGAAACAGGTTGTGAGGCATGAAAAAATAAATTACTTTTTAAATGCATTACTGGAATGCCAGTCAAAATCAAGTATAAAAAAAACAAGCAGCACTCAACTCAAACCACTACTTCTTGCACTGCAGTTCTAATTATAATTTATATTCAGCTTTATAAAATTACCAAGTAACATGCTGAAAGTAGCAATCTCTGTGATACCCCCACTTGTAAAAATGTTTCTTATCCAAAAAAGACCTGCTGCCTGACATAACTATCTACTTGTTTCATGGGGAAGACATGATCAAAGTAAAAAATGAACAGCAAACAAGAAACAAGCTCAAGATAAATTGCTTAAAGGATTCCTGCACAAGTTATGGACCACACATGATAGATTGGCATTCTGTTTAGTTTACGGATAAAGCCTGCAAAGATGACTGCAAGTCTCCAACAAATGTAATGAGCTTCTAAAAATACTGTAATTCTGTCATTTTATTACAAATACTGTCATATGCATTTCAATACCCAAGGCTTATACATTATATAGTTATGCAAATATTCTCTGCATGGCAACAACGAAAATGCTTTCAATGCTGGTAATTCTTTAACAGTATGCTTATTAAAGCTTACTTGCATCTTAAAATCTCTGACAAGCTTACCTGATGGCCATTAAATCATTGCTACTTAAACAGAGCAACAGGGCACTGTGACAGCATGCATTTCTTGAATAATAAGAAGCATAAATCAACAGTACAAAAATATGACAGAAAACCAGAACATTCTGCAAAATCAAGGACAGATGAAAAGCCATGGTCGTACTTGTGGTCTACCTTGGGTGGGGGAATACTCTGCACACTTACACTGCATAACTGCTCCTTGCCTTCCTTGGACACATCCAGAGCCACTACAATGGGGAGTGGGGTGCAACAAGTATGTCACAATTTGAAATGTCTCTGGCTGACAGTGATGGCTCTGACACTCATACCACTCAACTTCAGAGCAAGAAATCTGGACAAAGCCATACATAGAACTAGAAGTGGGACACAGGCCCCAAAATAAGGACAATTTTTAAATATTGCTCTTATTAACGTAGATAATATATCAGTAGTAGGTCTTGCATTAGTATGAATTTTCTGAAGGGTATGAAATCTGAAACTCAAATGTCTGCCATTATTTTCTAACTTCAGTCTTTAAAGACTTGCCACTAATTTGCCAGAAAAAACACAATTTTATGAAAAACAGACCAAAAATGTGATGCAAAAATATAAAGTTGCCACACAATACAGCTGGGAACCTATCAAAAAAGGGACACATTTTTAATATTAACACTGTTAACTTGAGCAGCTAACAAAATAAGAGCATCTACATGCATTTCTGAAATAAAAGTAATCTATAACTCTGATCATTACAGTTATATATAATTGTAAACCCTCCACGCTTTCTTCCAAAATTGCCATTTTGAGGAGGGATTATTAGGGGAGAGTAACATTTTGAGACAAAATTGGGGACAATTGAGAGGTTTGGATAGTCCTAATTCTACAAAGCGATTTGCACGTACCTCTCAACCTCTTAATGCAGGAAATCTGGACAAGACCAAATATATTGGGGGAACATACAAACACTACTAAAAATTGTTCTTGTATAAACTTAGGACAGTTGATAGAATAACAGGTCTTGCATTAGCATGCATTTTTCTGAAAGTTATGACGTCTGAAACTCAATGTCTGTCATTTAGTGACTTCATTCCTAAATGATTTGCTAGAAAACCACAAATTTTATGAGAAACCAAAAATAAGAAGCAAATATCTATTCATTCTGCAAAACTATGGACAACTGAGAGGTATAGTTCAACCGGGGCTGTCTGAGTTTGCTACCCTCCCCCCCCTCACAAAATCATAGTCGAATGGAGCCTCCCCCCTGCAGCCATTCCAATGTCCCATTCCTTGGTTATTTTGCCCCATTTACCATAAACACTGTAATGTGCATACTGCTTTACTTCTGCAATGATTTAGATTTCATTTGAAAGTTTTATTTTGCATTTTACAGCACATACCCTAATAGATATCTGTTAAACAAAGCAATGCAGTCACACAATGAAAATAGACTTAGCATTAAAACTTCTCTGCCCTTGAAACTCACATGCATTGAAACAACATTGAAACCCACATTCAAAGAAAATACATTTTGCCAGTGGCAGATAAAGATTAACTTTGGGCTGTTTTCAAAATCATAGGCCCCTTGAACTTGAAACATACACATGCTCTTTGATACACCTTCCTGACTGTATTACATTATATTCCTTGTACAATACAGTACAGTTGTTAGAGGGCATTTTAAATTTATTGTTTTGAACATTTTTCTAGTAAACAATGAAACAAAATGCAGGCACCAATGACAAAACTGCCCAATTCAGAACATTTCCATCATAAAAAGTCTACTCAACCTTCTATAGTCCACCAGTATCAGTAAATATGCACAATCTCTGAAGTAGTAAAATCCAGATTAAACAAACCTGTAACTAATAAAGAGGTTGCTGCTAGCAAACAACTTTATATGTCATTGTTTCATCTACAAATAAAATGCCTGTTGCCCTTGAAGAATAAATTGTCTATGTTGCATGCAGGCTCAGGGTATCTAACCTATCAGATTGTAAGGTGTGATGTCAAGTTGTTGTGCCCAGTCACAATAAAGGTTTTTTCACCCACACTTGATTGGCTCCCACTGACACACCCCCAGGTACTCTTATAAAAGGAAATCCTCTGGATCACTCTTTCCATTAAGGAACTACGCTTCGATGATGATTGTACTTCTGGTACTTTTTACTTCAATAAAGTACGACCTTCTAGAATCTGAACTTCGACTATGTTGATTTTTTGCCACCACAATGAGCAGAGCTCCTTAGCCGAGCCATATTTACGTTGTTTTGCCTGTTTTTTCTGTGTGTTTCATCTTTGATTTCTAGCTGCCACACTAGCAGTTCCTCTCACCAGGCGACCTGACCAGCCAGAACTACGACCTGTATACTAAGCCTTTCTAAAGGCTTTACTCAGCCTTCAACCACAAGCACTCGGGTATGCACAGCCTTTCTCAAGGCTTTACCGGAAGCCCAGCTTCTTCACCGACATCCCACCGTAGCTTTAGTAAGGCGGCCTACCTGGTCATCCATTTGTTCTTGGCTTTCCTAGGGTATTTTATTCGTGGACATTTTTCCTCCTCTGCATAGGAGCTTGAATACCCAGGTCCCACAAACAATCATTTTCCTGCTGGATATGTTGCATGCATTAAAAAATGATAAGCTAGTAACACTGCAACAGGGAATGGATGGCAAACTGATAAAAGGTTCATAGTTACTAGGTATCTTTGCCAAAAATGACTGCAGAATCGACCCTCTTTATAACACAGTACAGTATCAGCAATGCATCTACCTACTGTGGGAGTAGAACCCACAGCCTTCTACAGCAAAAGCAAGTACATTATCTGTTGTGCTATTAACAATGCAAGCAGACTTAGCATAAGCAGCACTAAACTTTTGTTCCATGCAGCTCTCAGCTCCTTGTAAAATCTACTTGACACTCAGCAGCATCTCAGAATTTTGCAGCACAAGAAATCTCGAAAAAGCCAAAATTTATTGGGGGGGGGCAAAAGGCAAAAAAACAGGGACACATTTTAAACATTGCTTGTATAATGTTGGAAAATTGCTAGAATAAAATGCTGTGTTACCACCATACATTTCACTGCCATGTCTTGAACCCAGGGGACCCTGTGCAAAACAGTCAGAGAAACATACCACTATGCCAAATCAGCTGAAACAGAGGAAGACAAACCTAAATGGCTACCATTTAGTGAATTCAGTTCTCACCATAGCTGTCAACCTCTTAGCAAAAAACACCTGAAAAAAGCCAATAATGTGGGAATACAGCTGCCAAACATATTCAATGAATTCAGTTCTCACCATAGCTCTCAACCTCTTAGCAAAAAACATGTGGACAAAGCCAGTAATGGGGGGAATACAGCCCCCAAACATTCAGTGAATTCAGTTTTCACCATAGCTCTCAACCTTAGCACAAAATACCTGGACAAGGCCAATAATGGGGGAATACAGTCCCAAAATTATGGGCAAATTTCAAATATCCATGTCATAAACTTAGACAATTGCTAGAATAAAAGGTTTTGTTTTACCATGTACTTTCTGAAGAATATGAAGTCTGAAATTCAAATGCCTGTTATTTTTAAAAATTTGTTAACCAGGAAACTAGTCTGACTTGGAACAAAACAAAGCCAATTTTCAGCAGAGCAGGGAGAAACACTCCAGACACATCTTTGTAAGGGATGGGAGGACATGCAGAATCCACACAGAAGGCACCCCAGCCAAAAATCAAACCAGAGAAACTGTAGCTGTCAGGCAACAATGCTACCAGTGCACCACAGCACTACAAACCTTTGCAAGGAAAAATGAAGATACAGAAACCACATATTTTATGAGGAACACAACAAATATAAGGCAAAAATCTGCAATTTTTTTCAAATAGTGGTGGGTAGGGAATTCAGGTCCTTGCCACCTGCAACCAAGGTACTGGGTTCAAGCCTGAGTATCTCTACCCACCACTATGTGTTAACAGGGGCATTACACACACACACACACACACACACACACACACACACACACACACACACACACACACTGCAAAAGCTTAAAACTTACCTCACTCCTGATTGAAGCAGCAAACCTCCACACACAAGGTCCAACTCCATTGTCCAGAAGCAGCAAACCTCAAACCGGCGCTTGAATTCAACACTTCCCTGCAAGAGTTAACTTACCTCTCTCCTGATTGGTCCTGCCTGCGGATCAAGTAGTCAAGAGCTCCTCTGTTCTGTGTGGTCATCTACCGCACAGATTCCTGGGCATCTGTGGGGCAGAAAATACCTTCCCTGTATCTTGACTGCTGACTCAGGCAGTCAGAGTTCACACAGATTCCTGGGCATCTGTGGGGCATTCTGAGTGTGCATACTTGTAAAAACTTTTTTTCATTTTATGCTTCACAGTTATTATTTCTTTTGTTTCTAGGTGGGAGGGCTGCAGTCCTGCAGTCCGATAGCAAGAGCTGCCCCTGGTGGCAGAAGGGCATACAAAGCTGATATTCATCTGTTCATTCATCCATTCATTCATTCATTCAGTTTCTATTTTCAATGCTTAATTCATTTCAGGCCATGTGGGAGCCAAAGCCTATCCTTGCATTCAGTAGGTGCAAAACTGAGAAACCAGCATAGCACATTAGTCCGTAGTGGAATGAGCAAACACATGCACACAGACACATTTACTCAAGCATAGCATGCATCCCTATGTTCAATTTAGAGGATTGCCAGATCATCTACAGCACATTTGTTTTGATGTGGTTGGAAATGGAAACACCTAACAAAACTTCGCACAAAGACAGGATGTCCAGATGCCATACAAAAGGCATCCCAGCCAAGAGCAAATCTAGAGAAAGTACTGATAAGTGGTAGCAATGGCAATCTCCTGTACCATTGTTTTTTCCTGAAAGGTAATATTTACTGTTTTAAATGGAAACTGTAGAAGGGCCAAACAAAGAGGATGTGTGTGGGAACAATGAAAAAGACATACTAAGCAGCAAACGTAAGCCACAGAACTGCAAATCTGGTTCAAAACATATGTACAACAGGACAGATGCAGGAAAATATGAGGAGGTCAGAGAAACTAGAAGTGGGTACAAAATATGAAGCTTATGAAGTGGCATGCCCATTCTGTGTAATATGAATCAAACTGATAAAGAACATACAAGAATCATTCCAAAAGTGGCAGTGGTAAAACAAATTGGAACTATATATAGGATGTGCTTTGTTCATGCAGTCTTATGAGAAATTATTTTTACACAAATTCATAAATAATCAGAAGTGTTATAGAACAGCTACATAACTGAAAAGGGATACTGGAGAAAATAACTATACTGTATGAAGGTAGAACTCAAAAAACTTAATTTGTATATCTGTGAGTCTTGATAGAAAGAGAAGGGAGAAAAAAATCATACCGAACAAATAATCTATAAAGAAGGTGTAAGTAACAGCCAAAGACAGCAACAAAGTTGTTATGGCAATGAAGCTGTTATGATTACCTGCAGAAGTCAAGTACATTTTGTCATGCAGAGGGAACACTGAGAGACATAAACGTAAAAACTAAATTACAACAAATGATAGACTGCATGTGGATAGCACCCAGGTGATGCCTTATACTCCTAAAGTAAAAGTAAAATTACTGAAGCTAGAAATAACTGGATGTTGTCTAAAATGAAAAGAAGCAATTGTGTTATAAACATAATTTCAAAGGTGATAAAGCAGATGATGCCTATATTTTGAGGATTTCAAACTTACAATTAATGTAATACCAAAGTGCAAAAAGAATGCAAAATCCTTTGCCAGCAGCTTAAGATACTTTAGCATCTGTTCCAAGATGATAATTCATGCAAAAATGACCTTGTTTAGGTAATATGCATAAAGGGTTATTTCAGTACATTCTTTAGTATCTATGCCTATCATTTGGCATTAGGTATACCAAGAGATCCCTTTTGTATACTGCTATGTAACTGATATCCTGATGATGAGAAAGAATTGCAAAGAGCAGTTGGATAATATAACAATAACCCACGGCTGGATGTTGATAAATCCAGCATTACCTAGACCAAGCTGTGAGTTATTGCTATTACGCAATGAAATTATTTAAGAAATAAATTACTTACTTTTCATAAGTAATACCTTAGTATAACTTTTTTTTTTTTGGTATCCTGGGGCTTTCTTGGTGTTCTGTGCATGTGCATGCCTATGCAGTACATCAGTGCAATGGAAAAGAAGCAACAGATCTCCGTTGTTTTTTTTTTTGTTTTTTTTCCCATAAACTAAAAATAAATAAATAAAGTTTGAAATCCGGACCATTGACAGGTACAAGAGAGACTGGACAGAGAAATTGCAAGGAAAATCAGGTATGTTTGTTTAGTTTTGCATAACATACCTGATTTTCCTTGTATTTTCTATGTCCTGTCTTGTACCTCTTGCCTATCTGGATTTCAAACTTTTATTTATTTTTTTTTTATAACCTTCGATGCACCACCATCCACTGTAAAATGCCAAGAAAGTAGCAATAAATAATAGTGAGAAATGGTGAAGCTGAAGAATAGCTTTTAAAATCAGGCTGTTTATTCAATATGCAGCCTGGTTTTCAAAGCTATTCTCAAACGTTACTGTTTCTTACTATTATTTATTGCTACTTTCCTGGCATTTTACAGTGGTTGTGCATCAAAGGTTTACTTGGCTAAGTCCACTGTCTCTGTTTCCATATTTTTTTTTTAAAGCTAAAGAAAAGTGGAAAAGTGCAGCATATATTTATAGAAGAAAGTCCGGACGACCAGACTTTTTTCTATTGGTGCACGCTCGATTTACAATGGGCACACTGGTTGGGGTGTCCAATCTGTGTGCTTGTTTTTGAGTATTAATGGCCAGTCATTGTATAATTTACAAGGGGGACCAGATAGGCTAGATGAGTATGAGCTGTTAGAACAAGTGCACATTTTCTAAAACTGGCAGCTAATATTGTGGGTATGCATTGCACAAAAATGAACTATGGTGATCACAAGAAAAGAAGCTTTTTAAAGGCAACCTGAACTTGGCATGGATAAAAACTAAGATCATGCTTAAGGGTGATAAATTCTTTCGCAACTCTGAAAAGTACTACATTACTAAATGCAATTAAAAATTAGTTTTTTAGCATATGAGCAAAGGCCTGAGAACATGCATACAGAAAATGAGTATTTATTTATTTATTTGACATTTGTTTACCGGGATAGTCCATGTGGTCCATCTAGGTCCAACAGTACATATATAATATAGACAGGAAATTATTACAATTTCATATTGAGACGATAAATACATAAAATCTTTCATATCTGTAGAGCTATAAACAATAGATTTAACTAAGAAAAAAAGAAATTGAGTTTCCACATTATTAGAGGAAGTCAAACATATATACATATAATACAAATTAAATGACCTGATCTTAGGATATCTATACAGTCTATTAAGGGATCTCAATGGATAGCAAGTAGGTATAGTTGATAGACAAATATTCTGACGTTGGCAAAAGAAATGATCATATATACATATGAAACATGCATTTTATTGGTGTCAGAATATAATAAAAAATTGTAGCAGGATGTTTATGATGTAGTCAGTTGTTGTAGTAGTTATTGCAAAATTTACACACATAAAGTGTTAGTGATACCACGAGGGCATAATCATAGGAAATACAGGTAAATGAAGAGATGTAAGGAATGTTAGGTGGGCTGTTAATAAAACATAGGTGGTGAATGTTTAGATGAAGTGTCTAAGATAAATTTTGGTGGGTAGAGCAATATAGAAAGAAGGAGGGATAAAGTGTATGAGAAACTAACCAGGAGTAGAGCATGAGCACAGCCAAGAACTGTGAAGATGGTGCTTTAGAGATGTTTTAAAGCTACTAGTTCAGGAATGCTTCTGATCAATTGTGGGAGGGAGGGCCATGCTTTAGAGATGTTTTAAAGCTACTAGCTCAGGAATGCTTCTGATCAATTGTGGGAGGGAGGGCCATGCTTTAGAGATGTTTTAAAGCTACTAGCTCAGGAATGCTTCTGATCAACTGTGGAAAGGAGGGCCATGTTTTAGCAATACTGTGAGACTATAGGCTCTGTCCAAGTATTTTTGAATCATTAATGATAGTAAGGAGCTTCTTGTCTTCAGATCTGAGGCTTCTACTGGAGTTGTAGTGTTTGATTATATTCTTTAGGGTGGGGCAGGCAAGGGGCTTATTGATTATGTTGTGTAGTGTTGTGAGCTGAATATACAGGAGGTGATTGGGGAATTCTAGCCAGTTTAGCTTTTGCAGAGTATACAATGGTGAGTACTGGTTTTAGAGTTTGAAGCAAACTTTGCTACTTTGTTATAGCACTGTTCCATTCTAGTTTTTATGGAAGTGTGTAGGTTGGAGAGAATAGAGGCTCCATACAGAAGGGCGAGAAGTAGAAAGGTTTTTGCAAGGGTGATCTTGGTTGATGAGGACAAAGAGTTTTTGTTTCTATATAAGATGCCAAGTTTCTGGTGTTTTTTTATATATTTTGTTGAACATGGAGATCAAACTTTAATTGGTCATTAATAGTTACACCTAGCAGTTTTGCTTGATGGACTATTTCAAGAACGGTATTATCACTATCGTGTATTTTGAACTGGCTTGTGTCAACAGAGTGATGTTTTGGCAGAAACAGGAGTTTGTTTTTCTTTGGGATTAGGAATAACTGATAGTTAGACAGCTAGGATTCAAAAGCTGAAAATGTATGTTGTGTGATTGAGAGGAGTTGGGGTAGTGTAGAAGAGGTACAGATGATGGTGGAGTCATCTGCATGCTGTATGATTGTTACAGTGGGTGAGTCAGTGTGAAGATCATTTGTGGATATGATGAAGGGCAGGGAACCAAGTACAGAACCTTGTGGGACACCAGTGGGGTTGTGTAAGAAGGGAGAGATTTTATCTAGCCATTTTGCTACTTGTATTTGCTTTTGCAAGTAGCTGTGGAACCATTGTAAGGTGAGAGTGGAAAGGCCAAGATTTGAAAGCTTTTGTAAGAGTAAGGAGTGAAAGACAGTATCCAATGAAATATCAAGAAATATAGAAGATATCAAGTATCCTGTGTCTCTAGTTCTGTTAATTGATTCAGTGAAGGATAAGAGGGCTGTAGATGTACTGTGGCCTGGGCGAAAATCATGTTGGACATGTGTAAGAAGGTTGTTTTGTAGCAAATATTTCAATAACTGTTGGTGTATACATTTTTCTAATATTTTTGAGATGTGAGATAGAATAACTATGGGTTGAAAGTTGGTCAGATCAGTGGGTTTTCTGCCTTTGTGGATAGGGATGATGTAGGAAATTTTCCATATCTGGAATAAGCCACCATGGCGCTAGCAAATGTATACTATGCATTAATTTTTGTGTAATTACCTGTGATGAGTGCTGCTATATAGATGGTAGCCAGGAATGACCTAATTTTATCATAATTATATGAATAAGTCATACAAGGCTGGACTAGACTTGACAGCCTGCATTTGCTGCTAGGAAATAGCAGCTATCCATATGTCATGAAAATTTATTATGTCATTCTAGTCACAGTATGATCCAGAGTATCAGATAATATACTTGGGAGGCACATGGGACAGTAAAAATGAAGCCCCTTTCCCAGAGTTTTGTGAAGTAACCTGGCATCATTATCTAGATTGACGACATAGACAAACACCACACTGGATGTAAAATGGGCCAAAATCCAGCATGGCCACTACAAATGCATCCTTAGCAATGGCCATCTGCACCATAGCAATGTACCCATATGAACTTTGCTGGCTCTTCTCTTCTTGGATTTTGTGTTCTGGATTGCAGTGTGTGAGCATTAAAAGTAACCTAAAATTATCAGTAAGCAGTCCATGACTTCTAATCCACAGTTCACATCAGAAGCATTTAAACCATTTATAAAGTAAAATAGAATTACTTACTTAAGATCTGCATCTTATCACATAGCCTTGAATGGGTTGACAGAATGGGCTCTGACAGACAAAAATCTTGCTAGCAATGTATAAATGAAAGCTGACAGTGACATTTTTTATACATCTCACCAAACCATTTTAACTTGTTGACCACTCTGTCCTACTACACCACTTCTTAGACACAGGAATCAGTCAAGAAACTATACCCTGGTTTCATACCTTTCCATCAGATTGACACTTCTCTGTCAAGACACGGTCTTCCCTTTCCCCTTCCTTCAAATTCATTAAAGGTGTAAACACCCCCCTTGACCTCCCTCATCTGCCACTATGTCTTTTATGCTGACAACATAGTCCTTGTTTGGT